>NW_024884944.1:1855156-1915924 GCF_019232065.1 Centrocercus urophasianus
GATCTCGAGGAATTTAAAATCACCCAGCAACTCCTTGCTGGGGGAGAGGGCAAAGCGGGGGATAAAAACATAGAAATTAATGTAAGAAAAGCTCTCTCCCAGCCTTGCTGTACTCTGCCAGCTGGTAAACATGCAGTGGGTGCTGCAGAGATGGAGGGGTGGGCTGAGGGGGCTCCGTCCCTGCAGAACAAATGTGTTGATGCTGAAGTCGGGAGCGGGCGAGCTGCTGCCGTATGAAGCACTGTAGCTGAAAATTTAACTTTGATTTCAATTTTCATATTTGTCAGCAATAATTAGATTCAAGAAATGTTTTTGCCGCTGTTCTAAAATACTAATAAGTAGGAGCCTTTGTAGTAGGGCTAATGGAGTCTTTTTTTTCCTAGTGGGCTAGAAAAATTCCATTAAAGGGGAAAGTCATACTATATTACCGTGCTTCAACATGCATTGGCTTCGCCACCACCGTAATATCTGTGCTGGGAGACAGCAGCTGTGGGAATGGGGCTGGCAATAGGGCTGGCATTGCAGCTGGGGCTCTTTGGGGGCTCTTTTGGGGCAGCTGAGGGCTCTCGGAGCGCTCATGGGATGATACTGCGCTCATCCCCTGGCTGGTTCCTGCTGCCTTGCTTTGGCACTTGTTCTCAGCGTTTCAAATCCATGTGGGATTTTTGAAGATGGTTTATGGGATTCCCCTTGCTGGCTCTGCTGTGCTCCTCCAGAAGGGAAATGAAAGGCCTCTTCTGCTTCAGCCCTGACTGCTGTGTGTGTGGATGTCCTTGGTGCCACGTCTGAGCCCCGAGCGATGCCCTAAAATAAAGAGAGATTGAATTTGCTGCCGATGTGCGCAGCAAATGGGGGAAGCTGTGAGTTGCGTCGTTCTCGAGTTACTTCAGCCTATTAAGCAAACAAAAGCACTTGTGGAGTGAGAAATGGAAAGGGCCAGCGCGGCCCGATTAATCCTGGCTGTACAATTCCATTAATAAGCCAGCTTTTAATAGGTGGCTCTTTCCAGGAGCTGCTGGGACGAAGAATTGATGCATTCGCTGTAATTGTGTTGCGACTAATAGGATATGAAGAAAATTGTATGGAGAACCTGTTCTTTTGCCACCGTTTTCCAATCAGCTGAAATAATGCCTTCCTCTGGAGGAGCCCACAGGGCAATGATACTTAAATCTCAGTAGGAGCAGCAGTGCTTTCAGTTCTGGCACAGGTGATACTGGGTGGTTGGGGATGCAGGGAGTGGGGATGGAAGCGCTGGGATCCCTACGGAGGGGGTTTTGTGGCACGGGGACACCCCTGGCATCCCCCCCCCCAGCCCCTGCATTGTCAGCACGAAGGCCCTTTGCCCTCTGCAGTCACTGTGCTTCCTTGGGAGAGCAACCCAGGATGTCATATGTGGAGGAGCACAGTTTGGAGAGGGGGAAACACAGAGCTGAGGGCTGCGAAATGCTGACAGCCTCCAGTTCCTGCAGCCTCTGCACTGGGCAATCTGGAGAAGTTTATGTCTGCTGCAGAGCTGATTGGGGGCTGTTTTTGTTTTTCTCTCTTCCTCCCCATTTGTATGCACGCTCTGACCCTTGGCTGGGAGCAGGCTGCACAGTAAGTACAAAAGCAGGGGGAGCCCAGGCATGGTTCAGCTGAAATCCCCGGGGAGACAGATGTGATTGCCTTACAGAAATGGCTCCAATAAGGCCAGAAAGGGATATTGCTTTTATAGCTTTTGGGATATAAAACATTTAGGAAATGTGATTGACTGGCAGAGCCTAATTCATCATGTGCCCGTTTCTCTCTCTCTCCACCCCAACACAGCAGCACGCTCAGATGGGCACGGCTCTGCCTCTCCCTTTCCACCTCTCTTGTGCACGTAAGGGTGTGCAAACCAGCACTGCTGCTGTGTGCACGTGCACACCCAGCACACGTTCCCTCTGCTCCTGACTCCTTGTCCCTCCGCCCGTGTCATGGATTTATCATCATTCTGCTAAGCGCTAGAACTCCTGTGGCTATTTATAATTAATGCTCAGAAACCTGCCAATCCATTTAATGACACTAGGAGGTCACGGCCTCCCTTATAGCTTCCCATTAATCATCATTAGAACAGTTCTGGGTTTTTTACATTCTTTTTAAATGTTAATTCACCTTTATAATGCTCCTTTCAGCTATGACTGTAAAGGGAGACTCTGTGGTGACTCCAGACTGTCTTGCGAGTGTGTGCAGGTGAAAGGCACAGTGGGACAATTGCACTTGATAAAGTCTCTTTGGATGGCTCCCGCTGGAATGAATCGCGCTCACAAACTCTGTGAGATGGGATTTCTTCACTGCCCTCTGCTGCCTGCTGCTCGCAGTGCTGCTCTGCATCCCTCGTGCCTCCATCCCTCGGGTACCGCCGAGCCGGCGCTGATTGCTCCCTACCCACAAAGACCCACGCTGCTGGGATCTGAGCAGCAAGGAGGTCCCGGAGGGGTCTGCCAGCCCAGTGATGTTGCTGCACTGTGCTGGAGTCAGTGGGTTGGCACAGGGTTTGCTCAGACTCCACGGGCTGTGTTAGTGCAGCTCCTTGCTGGGGCGTCTTTGGATTTTGCCCACCTGTAGGTTGGTTGTGGTTGCTGCGCCACTTGGCATCTTGTGGTGTGACACTTTGCCATCCTGGAGGTTAAAAAAAACACAGCAGGAGATGCAGGGCTGTTAAAGGAGGGAGTCCATCTCCTTATCTGCTGCCTCCCTGCAGTCGGGCAGCCCCGAGCCTGTCCCCTGTGTCCCAGAGCACTGGGAGGCAGTACAGCAGTGCAGCAGAGCGGACTTACAGAGATGTCACGTCGCTGTCTGGAGGAATGAAAGCTCTGAGTGCAATCTGGTTGCTTTTGGCAAAAAACAATCCTTCCTATGTAGCCCTCCCTTGGCTTGCTGTCATCCCCTGCCTGGAGTCAATCTGTGCTTGCCATTAACGGGAACGGGTCTGAAGTGATGCTCAGCTCATCCCAATTCTGGCTTTGGTGCTCTCAGGAGTGTCCATGCTGTCATAGGGCACAGCTTTGCAGCAGGGGTTGCTCCAGATGCAGTCGTGCATGGAGCCATAGGATCCTCTTCCCGTGGCCCCACACGGGTTTGGGAGGAGGAAGGTCCACGTTGGAGGGTCTGGTGGGGCATGGGGGCTCCTCCCTTGGCCCTGACGGGAGCCCAGCCCAGCTTCTCTGAGTAAATACGCCAGCAGCATTTGGCTTAATGAACTGTGGCTTTTAATAAATGGCTCTTATCTTGCTGAAGTGCTGCTAAATTGTCAGGATTTAAAATTAGCCTAATAGATTTGCGGGCGATGTTTTATTCACTGGTTAGTTGGGAAGAGGCAGGGAGAGGGGGGATGAGATGGCTCCACCCCATCCTCCCTGAATTATACAAGAGTTATTTATTTGTTTGGGCCGAAGGGGAAATGTTCTGGATTAATGTGTGATGCCTCAGCACCTGACTTAATGGGAATTTAGAGACCTATCCCAAACTGATAGCCTCCAATTAATCACTCAGTGGCCCCTCTGCTGGGCTGTCCCTGGAATATATTTTTCACGTTGGTGTTGAGTTGTGGCACCCGCTGCTGCTTGCCAGGGGATGGAGATGGGTCCTTCCCTTTGGCTGTGAGCTTTTTGGGTGCTGTGCACCACTTCTAGCAGGTTCACCCTGTGCCAGTGCTGAAGAAGAGCCCGTATCTCCTTGTGTATGTGTGTGCAACTTGAGCAAAGCTGAGCTCAGCTTCTGCTGCATCCCATGAAGTTGCTTTGTGCCTTTTGAAAATGCAGAGCCAGTTACCATCCTGTTGACAGTTCAGAGACATATGGAGGATTGGGACAGAAGAATGTTTTATAATAGACTAATATCAGATCTGGTTGGGATGAAAGATGCCAGGGAAATGTCAATCACCGGCATTATCCGAACAAACTGCTGTACCTGCCGAGATAATATTTAGCAATTATGTAGCACCCAACTAGCTTAAGCAGCACAGACGGTGGCTAATTAAATCTCCCAGGACTTCCTTTGGGTGGGTGTTTTCCTAAAAGCACGGCCCTATCTCCTCACAGGGTGTTTCGTGTGAAGCTGGGTGCACTTCTCACCCATCTCCTGGGTAGGGAGAAAGGGGCAGAGGAAGGAGCTGGTCCCTGCTGCTCAGTTAGGGTGGGCAGTGCGTTCTGCTGAGTGATCCAGATAGCCCAAGGTGCTTGGCTGCTGAAGGCCTGGTGTGCTGGCCAGGTGCCTCTTGTCCTTTCTGAAACTGGGAAGTTTGGATGCAAATCCAACCAGCATCCCTCTGTGGTACAGTTTGCAGGGCTGGATGGGGAGTGTTGCACTTTGTCCTTAGTGCTTCTGGTTTCCCTTAGTTGTCTTTCCGCTATCCAACCTGCATCCCTCTTTCAGCACAGCATCCTTAGAAAGCCTCGTGTTGGGCAGTGCATCTCCGTGGACGTCCCAGCTTGGGCAGGGGCAGCTGAGATCACAGCAGCTGGGAGGAAAGCTTTCAGCTCATCCCAACCTGTGCCCTCCTCACCTTGGCCCTTTGCACAGAGCATCCCTCCGGGTGAGGCAGCGCTCTGCCCGTGACTTTGTGAAGGTCAGCATTTGTGTCTGAAGTGGGGCTGGTCGTAGTGATGCGTGATGCACGGTGTCAGCCGTAAAGGAAATATTGTATATAAAAGATAAGTTTTTCCCTTTCTTGTGGTGGAGGAACAAGGCGCTGGGTTCATTTAGCATTCATAAAGTCTTGCTTTGGAAACGCCTTTAAGTACTGCTGAGGGAGACTTGAAGGAGCGTGTTTGAGAGTCAAATGCATATCTCCTTGGGCTCTCCTTTCATCTGCTTTAAAAAACACAATCTCTTTTTTTTAATCTTTTTTTTCCCCCTCTGTAAAAATACTAATCTTCTCCAACAGCAGCAGACACCCAGGGTGCAGGCGCTCAGCAATTAGCTCAGTGAACAGAATAAGCGTGGAGCGGAGGGAAGGGGAGCCTCAGCCAAGCGCTGGGAGGACGACAAAATGCAGCCCGCTAATTAGGGGGCAGCACGGGGGAAAGCTGGCTGCTTAATTCAGTGCTAAGCTGCTAAGTCACCATGTGTTATCCGCCCGGGCAGCCCAGGCTTTGGGGATGCTGGGCTGACGTTGGGCAGAGAGGAGAATGGAGCAGGGACGTGGAGTCTTGGGGTGGGTTGGAAAGCAGGCGGCCCAAGCACTTGGTGAGGATGAGGATGGAGCATGCAGCAGGGTGAGGTTTGTCGTCTTGCAGTTGTAGAGACATAGAATTATTCAGGTTGGAAAAAACCTCTGAGATCCCCAAGCCCAGCCCGCGTCCCTCAGTGCCACGTCCCCAGGGCTCTGCAGCACCCCCAGCGATGACCCTGCGCTCACTGCGCCAATGCATCACCGCTCCTTTGGAGAAAAAATGTTTCCTTATATCCCACCTGAGTCCCACCTCTGTTGGGCTCCACATGGAGCCTTTTATTTGAGTGCTCCCAAGGTGGGGAGGGGAGCATCCAGCCCCCACCACACCACCTCCATCCTGCCGAGCCAGCCTCGGTGTTGCATGGGCTGAGGTTCAGCTCAGTCTTTCCCTTTGGCTGAAACTTTACCCTGTCCTTGAAGTCTCTTCTCCTCCACTCTTCACTTGAGGGAAGGGAATTTATTGCAATGAAATATGTTGTCTTGTGGCTTTTTATGAAAACAGCACATGTCACTGCCCCTGTTTCCTGGAGCCAAAGGATGTGGCTGGATTTCAAAAAGAAAAGGGCTGGATGATTTCATTATTGCTAACAACTGTTCCCACAAAGATAAGGACAGTTTAATCACATTTCCCGTGCAGAAGTATCGAGGGAACCAAGAGGGAACGTTTCCATTTGATTTTCTGCGTTGCCTGCTGTGGTTTGGTCGCCTTTGGTGCATCGCGGTGCCAGCCGGGCCTGGGGGGAGCATCATGGGCATCAGGGCACCACGTCCCAGGAGTGCTGCTCCAGCCTGGCCTGTGGGTTTGTTTTGCTGCTGCAAAATCAGTGCAGGCAATGGGGATGAAGTCGCCATGTCTTCCTCCTGTTGTTTGCATGCTCACGGCACGGCGGTGCGCCGTAGAGGAGCTCAGTGGTCAGTGCACCTGGCAGTGAGCACAGGGTCACCGTGTTGGATCCCAGCAGTGACCACCCAAAGAGAAAAGCTGGCTTGTAATTACAGTCATAATTGGAAATGATTAATGGTAGCAAAAGAACTTCAAGCGATTTCTTGTAATTAAATACTAATTTTAATTCCTTTGCAGTGCCGAGCACCATGTTTGCTTTACTGGTGATATTTATGCCTGTGCCTTACATGTATTTTTAAGATATTAAAAGTGATTAACAGTTTTTGTAACCGGGTAAACAAGTAAATATCAATTAATTTGTTTACTTTGTGTCTGAATATAGCAATTACTATTTCATGGTTTCAAAGATCTCTGTTCTTGAGGATTTGTGGCTTTCAGTGTGCGTAACAAAGAACGCTCTGATACAAAGTTGGGGATATCGTAGCCTCATTAAGACTGGAATCATAGAATCACAGAATGGATTAGGTTGGGGGGGTCCTTAGAAATCATCCAGTTCCAATGCCCTGCCCTGGGCAGGGTTGCCATCCAGTAGATCAGGCTGCCCAGGATCCCGTCCAGCCTGGCAAAGACCCTCCGATCCCCCATCCAACCCCAGCCCACTGCCTGCACGGCCCACATCCCTCAGTGCCAAGTCCTGAGCTCTGCTCCAGGGAAGTACTGGTGGGTGCTCCTTGATTGCTGCTTGGCCAAATGCATTTCCAGACTGTTAGGAGTATACGTGTAAGGTCTTCAATGTTTTTTCCTTACCTTACTGCCATCGTATTTAGTTGGCTTTGAATTTTGACCCCATAGCTTGGGATTGGGGGTTTGGTGTGGGCACGAAAGTGAGACCCACAGGGCCATGGGGACTCCCATTCCAGGGAGAGACCTGCAGTGCTCCAGACAGCTGCAGAGAGCTGCACTGGTTCCAAACATCACCCAGCATGGGGCTGTGCATCCCTCGCACCCTCTGTACCACTGCTTCCAAGTGCTGCTGTGCGAGCATCGCTCAGCTTGATGCGCTCACGTCCTTCCCATGCCTTGACAGAGCTGTGTTCAGCAGAGCCAGGCTGGGAAGCAGTTTGCTGAAAAGTTGGTGCTGCTTCTCATAGCAACACACCAGGCAGAAAACACTTGATGGAAATCGTGCCTTTTCCTCACCAGTTCCTTGGTTCCTTGCTAATGCTTTTCATTCCCTCTTGCTGCTTGAAAGAACTGATCGTCTGATTAAATTAAGACAGACACAAAAGCAGCTGGCCTGCCAAAGCCTTGGATTTTATTAAAAATAATATTGTTTACAGAGTTCTCTCCTTTTATGGTGCATATAAAACAGCGTGTTCCACCCGAGCAGCCAGCAGGCTTGCTGCAATTTACCCAGGAAGAAGAAAGAGATGGAGAGGCATTAAACCTTGTTGTGATGGGGAGTGAGGAGGAGAGGGGAAGGAGATGGGGAAACAGCCATAAAGGGAAGGGAAGGAAATTGGAAGAAAAGGGCAGAGGAGAGATGGGCTGGGTCCTGGGTTGCGGATGCCCCGCTGCAGGAGTGCCCTTCCCATGCTTGGCTTTCTCTTCTCTTTCTGTGTCTTCTGTTTGTTTGTTTGTTTGATTTGGTTCCAAATAATTAATGGTAAAAACCCGTGGCTAATGGTTTGAATGAAGGATGGATGGGTACTTTAATTAACTCGTGAAAGGATTATACACTTCTGCTTCCAGTCTGGCTGACCCCAGTGAGGTAGCGAGGCTGGAATGTCCCATGTGGAGGGGAGCTGGTGCTGGGGATGTCACTGTCAGTGAGTGCGGTTGGGAGGATGCTCAGCCTGCTGATCTCAGGGCACCAAAATCCCTGGCACGGGAGCTGGGGGGCTGCTGCAGGGTCGTGAGATGGAAGGCAGGGCTCAGTGGTGGCCCTGGGCTGCTCCTCACCGGCTCTGCAGCGTAGAAATTAATTTCTACTCACGGCTCATCCGTGCCACATTTCGGATCAAAAGCCGTTTTGACTCTGAACGAGGCCTTTTTGGCCTTCCTTCTGTAGTGGTATCTGCCCCTGGAATCCTCCTCACTTATCAGCCCCTCGGCAAGCTGCTCCGTTTGATTGCTGATCTGCCTTATTATGTTTTTAAATGCACTTTAATATTTTAGTTTTAGCGACTTTTTTTTTTTTTAAAGGCTAAATTTCAGCTTCTGAAGTGCAGTACCTCTCTTTCACTTCAGTGGGAGCCTCTCACATTTATCCCAAGGCATAACATGGTCCTTGCAGCGTATGAAATTAGAGGCACTGATTAGAGCATCTCAGCCACCGCCGCTGTGCACCTCAAAGGATGTTCAGGAGAGTCTGGTTCTGGAGCTGGGAGTGGCTGTGTGCTCAGCGTGGGGTTTGATGGGATGTCCTGCCCCTTGGAGCTCTCTGCAGATGACCTGGAGATGGAGGGCTGCTTGTAGGGTCATGAAACACCTGGCTGGTGGGATTGATGGCTTTGGTGGGAGGTCTGTAATGGGTTGTGCCTGTGGGACATGCAGGATGAGCCAGAGCAGAGAGGTGAACACACAAGGTCAGTGTGAGTGCTTGCTTTTGCCTTGCTCCTTTTTTTTTTTATATTTTTCCTTCTAGCTAGAACAGCGCAACAGGACGTTGGTAAAAATCGTTGCACCTGATATTCTAGTTGGAGAGTGCCTCTAGCCAGATATTTAGTGCTTTCAGTCCTTGATGGAGCCAGCAACAACCTACACTCTGCTGTGTGGCCTCGAAGGCGCTCAGCACCCATTGCTGTGGGGTGCACCCGTTGCTCTGTGCTGCCTGGCAGGGTGGGCTGTGTGCTGCCCTTGGGATGGCTCCTGGGGGTACGTGCCCATGGTGGGACCAGAGTTATGTGTTTTGTTATGGGAATTCATTGGTTTGTTTGGAGGGTGGTTTTTTTTCTCAAACCTCGGTGTGGTTTTGGGATATTGTACGTGCTGGAGGGAGTGGGGCAGATGCTGCAGATGTGAGCTTGTGCTGCTGATGTGATACAGGACCTGGGCAGGGCTCAGCAGCAACCCGTGCTCTTTGAAATGCCCTTCCTCACCTAAATGATTTCTCACAAAAGGTGAGATTTCGGGATGTCTGTGCTTGAGATGGGGAGACTGAGTCCCGTGGGGCAGGAGGATGTGTCTCACAGAGCCTTCAAACCTTTTGCAAAATGGATAAAAGTCCGTCTGCTTTCTGAAGCAAAGCCTTGAAACGAGGGTGATTAATACCCTGGGGTGTAGGTGGCTGTGGGGTGTGCTGGACATCTCTGGGGTTACAGCAGAGCTCTGGTGCTGAGCCCTTGCTGTCTCTGAAGTGGTTCAGTGGTTTCAGCTCACAAAGATGATCAGAAAGCCTGGTGTGGTGGGGTGGCCGTGGGAGGTCTGCGGTGCTTCTGTCACTCAGTGTCTGTGCCATAGCTGTTGCTTTTGGCTGAGGCTTTCCGTCCTCCCCCTGCCAGGACCTTTGAGCAGTGTGAGGGAGGGACAGATGGTTACAGGCTGGTTACCCTGGTTCTGCTTGGAGCAGTGGTAGCACCATCCCCAGATCCCCTGCTGAGGGCATCAGGCTGGGGGCAGGTAGGGAGGAGAGGTGATGGTAACTCTCCAGCAAAGCAGGTTGTCCCTGGAAATAGAACATGAATAAGTAATCCGGATAAATAATGGAGCTGCCTGAACTGGAGCAATAAAGAATAAAAGTGCTGAGTGTGGCTTGCTGTGATTTGTGGGGTCGTGCTGGCTGGTCCGCTCTCTCTGGTGAGTGGGTGCTCACCCAGCAGCCACAGCATGGTGACGTGGAGATGACTGGTGTGGTGATGGCTTGCTTTGTGGTCTCCTCCTTTGTCATGCTGCTCTGATGTGTTGTCACTGCTGCAGAATAACCCCTGCAAAGCTTGGGGGCTCGGTGGGTGTAGCCCTGGGGCATCCCTTGTGGGCAGCTGTCAGAGCTGCTGCTTGGTGCTGGAGGTGATGCAGACTCCTGCAGACATCCTGCAAGGCTTTCATGAGCCGGAATGGAAGTTGCACCAAGTAGCAAGTCAGAATCTCTGCAGCAAATTAGGCTTTTCTCTTCTGCCTCCTCCAAGGGATGTGGCAAATAATTATTCACCACTACCTTCATATGATATTTATGTATGGGAAGAGTGCTGTCATGTCTTACTCAATCTTTTCTTCTCGAGACAAAGCAAACCCCAGCGCCTTTCATCTTCCTTTGGAGCTGTCTGTGCCTCTCACCCGTTTCATTGCTATTCCATGGACTCAGCCCCACTTGTCCGTGGCTCCGACGTGCGATCAATCGCATCCCATCAGCCCGAGGTGTGCGCCTTCCCCTGCGTGTGCACTGTGCTGAGCTCAGCCCGGATTGATCTGAAGGGAAGGGGACCCTCCAGCAGCAGCTCTGCGCAGACAGATGTGTGCTTAGCAGGGGCAGCTGCTCGGTGGCCGTGCTAAGCCACAACGCCTTAACCTTTGGCTCTGTGCAAGCATGACGGCCAGATCGGGATGGATATTGCAGCTGAGGCCTGAATTAAAGCAAGTGGAGCAAAATAATTCTCCTTTGTCCTTCTTACGCTGCTTGTGTTAACACAGCCTGTAATACGATTTGCCATCTTGCGTGGCCTGCTCGGTTCCTCTGCAGTCTGTGGTGCTCCAGTCCCTGCACGCCGCTCCCTGACCGCTTCTCCTCGTTTCCATCCGTGCGTTTGATTTCTCCTCCCCAAGTGCATCACCTGGCTCCTGTCCATATTGAATTTCCTATTGCTCGCTCCGGAGGTGATTTGAAATTCTGGTCCAACCCTCCGAGCTCTTCCAGTCCCTCTCCTCCTCGCTTGGCATCGTCTGCAAATTTTAATAAGCGTGCTTCTGGCTCCATCGTGTAAGTTGTTAATGCAAATGCTGAGCAGAGCGGGGCTCAGGACAGAGCTCGGCACGATCCCACGTCGGGTTGCCCTCCTGGCTTGTGCGTAAATAATAGATAAGGGCTCTTTGAGAGCGCTTTGTCAACAGCCTGTTAGCCTCCCCTCCGCCCCCATTACATCCAGACCGCGCGTTGCTCGCAGGGTGCCGTGTGGGACAGCTTCAGACGCCTTATTAAAGTCAAGGTATATCATGTCTACAGCTTTCCTCTTATCCACCAAGCCTAGTTATCCTGTCAAGGCAGAAATTAGGTTGGTTTGACATGATCTGTTCTTGACAAACTCGTGGTGGTGGTGGTGGTGCGGGGCTTTTTTCTCGCTTTATTAAATTCCCGGGCCTTACAAGCTGTGATAGTTTCATCGTTTGTTTTAGTATCTTCGCCGTGATTGAAGCTGAGCTGATTGCCTGCAGCTCCTGGCTTTTTTTTCCCTTGAAGATAAGGGAGGCTCCGTGCCCTTTCTGCCGCCCTCCTCGAGCTCTCCAGGAGCAGTGCTGGCTGATTTCCCCCATTTGTGAGCACGCTCAGGACGGCTCCATCAGCCCCCGATGACTTTCGATGACTTTTTAGTTTTTGTTTTAACCCTTCCTGTGCCAGCATGAATGCCTGCCTCCCTTCTAACATGGAATTGGGAGCGATGTGCTCATGTTGTACCTTCCCTGACAGGCAGACTATCCGACACGCAGTGGAGATCCCAGCCACATGCTTGGCCATGGACCCAACCTTCCCTTTCCTCTTCCTTTGAACAAGAGCTGTGTTGTTCCTGCCTTGTGTCCCTCACTGATAAGAACTTGGTTTGCACATTGGCGCTGCTGAATTTCTCCCTGGTTGCTGTTGCCCTTCTGTTTCCCCCATCCTTAGTTATGAGCCTTTGTTTCTGTATTTTTTTGGTAGGGTTCCTCCTTTGCTTCCAGGCCATGGAATGGCTCCTGATGAGCCACGCAGCCTCTTCCTCAGCTCTCCATCTTCCCTTTGCATGGGGATAGCCCGCTGTTTATGCATGTAATACAGTCCCTTTCAGTACTGCCAGCTCTTCTCTCCTTTGTCCCTTACACTGTTGTCCCAGGAGACAATAATCCACCAGCTTCCTCAGTTTGTTGAAACCTGCCTTTTGGAGTCCATTGCCCTTAGTCTACGCCTTGCTTCCCACTGACCTGTGAATCATGTTGTTTCATCAGTGTTCTCACCCAAATTGCCTCCCCTTATATAGCAGGCTTGGCTACAGTGCATCCCTGTTCTCCCCAGCATGGAGCTCCATGGAACCCTCAGCAGGGGCTGGATGGAGCACGTCTTGCCTCGTGCTGCAAGTGCTGTGCAGCAGCTCTTGGTGTGGCACAGGTCACCCGGGATGGCTCTCATCCTCCCCATGGATTTGTGTCACCAGAATTGCCCCCAAGAAGAAAAAGGTAGCTTGGGCTTGACTCAGCTTTCAGGCAGCAGGGTTGGGTGAAAGTAATCCTGTCCTCTGTAACAAAGATGTGTGGGGGCCGGATTGACAGAGACCTTTAAATGTCAATAGAGCAATTCTGCACGGCCTACAAATCTTCACGGGGAGCTGACAGGGAGGGTCTGCAGGGCTGGGCAGGAGAATTGTCCCATTGCACAGCACCGGCTGTCCATCTCAGAGCAGCCCCAGGCTATGATGAAACCCATTCTGTAGATGGTGCTGCAAACCAGGGGGGCGCAGCAGGGTGTGTGAGATAATAAAGGGCTTTATATAGGATTTGCCCACCCAGCAGTGCCCTCAAACGACCCCCAACCAGCTCAGCTTTGCTGTAGCAGAATGCCCCCACCCATGGCTGCACTGGGCGTAAAATATGGGATTTCAGGGCACCCCCTGCCAGCCGCCTTCTGCCCAGCTCAGCCTGCGATGCTCATGCCCCATTAGCAGCATGTGAGGGATGCAATCTGGCATCTGTCCTCAGCGGTGTCCCAGCCGTGGTGTGACAGACACGTCCCCAAAACAGGCTGTTCTGTCCCCAGCAGGCGCACAGGGACTGTCACCGGCGCGCGAGCTGACAGCTGGATGTGCAGTGCGTCCCCTGTGTGCATGTGCGTGGGTACTGGAAACCAGCATGGGCTCAGAGAGATGTGCTGCTTCCCAGTTGCCCATGAGGATATTAAATTTCATGTGTTGATGTCCAGAAATTATCATATTTGGGAAACAATCATTAATCTCTGTCTCCTCCCTGGGCCCTCCTCCTGCTCTCAGCTAACGCCTTGCTCCTGCTGCCCAAGTTTTGCCTCCTGCCCTTCTCCCCTCCTGCCTCACTTCTGTGTCCCGGATCCCACCAGCTGCAAGCTGGAAGCCAGGAACAGGATGTTGAAAATAGTTTTGTATTTTATTTATGGCTGTTTTAATTGCTTCATAAGGCTGTAAGAGCTGGCTGGTGGCATGTTGGGCTGCTCACTGGCTTTGACGTGGAGATGCTCTTGTGCCCCAATAGTGATGGCTCTTCAGCTTGCAGCACGCACGTGGTCCTGCAGAAGTATCTCCCCTCCTCCCTTCTATCCAGGCTCTGAATGGGGTTTGTTACTGTCCCATTGCTGTGCTGTCTGGGCAGCGTGGTGACAGCATGGCATCCAGCTTGCTTTTGCACAAAGAGCCGGAGCTGGGCACATCCCTTGCCTGGAAGTTTGCTGGCTGCTAAGCGTGTTGCTCTGTGGAAGCTGAGCAAAATAGGCTTCTTAACTTAACGAGTAAACTAATTTGTCAGGCGGGCGCTGTTCTGTTTCCCTCTGCAGTGCAGCTCCTCTCTGCCAGCACTGCACATCTGACACGCTGGATCTGCACGGCTGGGAGCAGCTCGGCCCGGCAGCAGGGTGGTGATTTGGTGCAGGAACTCTTTCCACACAAAGATTTTTTGTTTTGTTTTGTTTAATAAAGCATAAGACCGAACTGTTTGCTCTCGCTTGTAGGTTCTGAAATATGCATTTAATTTAGGCTTAATGAGGGAATTCTTGTATATAAAATGAAACGCCTTGCGTTGGCTCTCCAGGATGGGGATGGGAGCTGCTGTGACAAGTTGAGCTTGGAAGATTGTGCAGTCATTAAGGTTGGAAAAGGCCACTAAGATCAACTAGCTCAACTGTCAACTCTTCACCACTATGCCTGCTAAGCCGTGACCCAAAGATGTTGGGGATGCTGAGGAGTGGGGCTGGCTGGTGAGGATGACAGGAAGGGATGGCTCAGCACAGCAGATCTCAGCTGCAGCTCGTGTCTGTAAAGAGATCTGCATTATTTCAGGTATTTAGGTATTTATTTTGATAATTCAGCAAATACAGGCACTTGTGCAGGGTTGTAAGGAAAGACTGGCTAGCTGAGAATAGCTTTTGATGAAAGGACCTAAAGATGCAAGCTCCATCCATCCCCTCCAGTTACGTGGATAGAGCAGTGGGGACGAGTTCAAAGCCACTGCACAAATAAACTCTAATAGCTTTCCTCTTGCATTTACGTTATTAGGGGGTTCATTTGACTGGCATTATGATGATAAATGAAAAATGCTTTGCACCATTACGTCGGGCGCTAATGCGTAGTGGGAAGAATCTTGGCTCGTTTAAAAGGAGCAAAAAGTGACAATGGAGGGAATGTGCTGGGTTTGTGCAGCTGTCTGCAAGCACAGGGGCTGCAGGGATGGTGGGATGGGGGCAGAGCTCACAGCTCTGGTCTTGCAGCGTTGCGGTAAGGGCGATGGATGATAAGGGGCTGTTGCACGCAAGCAGTGCTCAGAGGGGTTGCTGCCACACTGCAGTGGATAAGCACATGGATTCACACCTGGTATTGCTCAGGCTTTGTTGGCTGTGCTGCCTTTTGGTGTGGTGTCCCACTGATGGAGGAGCAAGGAGTTGAACTCCATCATTATGGGTGCTTTCCTACTCGGGGTAATTGATGAGTTTGTACCTGCCTCCATCCCTGGTTGTGACCCAGGGGCTGGAGGGTGAGGCGCACACCAAAGCTCACACCAGAGCCTGCGGGCAGCCCTAGAGCCCCGGGAGAGGATGCTGCTGGTCCACAGCCTTCCCTTCGTTGGAAGCCGTGGAGCAAATTGAGTTCAGAGGGTCAGTGTTACTCCCAGCTGCTGCGACAGAAATCCCTAATGCACCATATGCCAGCTTTCTCCAAAGCTCCGGCTTCTTTTTTATGAGCCTCTGTCACTCTATTATCTGTCTCTGAGTTGGTCTTTAGCTCTTTAACCTCATGAGAAGGGAGGGAAAAGGAACCTTGAAAGGGGGGAAAGAAAAGCAAAAAAAAAAAAAAAAAGCAAACAAGATGCTCTTGAGAGAGGCTTTTCATCCTTGGCCATGGAGCTGTAATTGGGTGCTTGGCGAGAGCCTGGCTGGAAAGGGGCAGGTTTGAAAGACTCATGGGGTGGGGGCTGAGGATCTGCAATGCCTTTTTGGGGGAGGCATTGTGATGCACTGAGCATCCTTCTGTCCCAGCCCCAGCTGTGGAGGCAGCCTCTTGGTTATGCCAGTCCCTTCTGTCCCCATCCCTGCATTGGGGTGGGGGGAGCAATGATGGGGTTACAAATCCGGTGTGGCCCCGCTCCTTGCAGGCAGCGTTTGGCTGCTCGCTGGCCCTGTGCACCGTGGCACAGACAGGGCTTCAGCTCAGCTCCATCTCCTGCATGCTAAGCACGCCGTCTCCCTGCAGGATCCTGCAGCCTTCTGCACTGCTCTGCTGCAAAGGGGGTGGGGAGGTGGATTAGTCTTCAGCACAGCAGTGGGGAGGTGGGAAGCAGCGGGACGAAGCCCCCCTTCCTTGCATGTATTCCTGTGGGTCCGGTCTCACCCAGACCCACGCCAGTTGGGGTGCAACCAGTGCCAGCCCCAGGCTGCTGTGTGCCCGTGTGCTGCTGCAGTGCATTAATAACATCTGCTTTCCCTGCAGGGATTTGCAACCCCAGGGGTTGTGTTGTTGCAGGAAGGGCTCTGCTGGTGCCGTTCTGCAGGTGGCAATGGGGAGGCAGCTCTGTGCTGCACAGCACGGAGTTTAGTTCATCCTTAGCAGCCTTCTGCAAGCCTTTGCAGGGTAGAAGGGTGTGGGCAGTGGGGGTGAGAGGGGCCTTGGGGTGGCACATGGGCCCTGCTTTGGGCTCGGGTGTGCACATCCCAGTTTACTCCTGTGCCTCATCCAGTGCCTCTCTCTGTTCAGGTTACTGACAGCGTTGCAGAGTTTGTGGTGGTCAGAAGCTCATGCATGGCATGTCCAAGTGCTCCGTATTTTTAAGCAAGACCCAGAAAATGCCTAATTGCCTTTCTTTTTCTCTTCCTTTCTAATAATTCCTCCTTTTCAGTGCTAAAAATAAGGCACCGAGAGGGAGAATGCACCAAAAACGAGGAGAAAAATTGTAAAGTTCCTATTCGTGCCTAACAAAGAGCCCCCCGTGGAAACGTGTCTTTTTCTGGGGAGGAAAAAAAGCCATTTTGAATGGGGTGTGGGTAGAGGAGGAAAGAGAGATCACTTTAAAAACTTCCACTTGCTCCAATAATGAGATTAAGGGAGCTGCCAGATGAAACCATCTGCCTAATCTTTTACCCAGAGCAGCTCTGTTCCCAGCTCCCATCCAAGGATGGCACCGGGGCCGCCTTCTGCCATGGACTGGCCTGGAGGATGATGCCCTGTGCCTGCATCCCTGATGTGGAGGAGATGCTCACTGCAGCCCTGCTCCGTGGTGCCAACACGCGCCGGGTGCCCGCGGATGGGATGAGGAAAAAGAAAGGGGAGGGGGGGAAAGGGGCGAAAGGCACTCATAAAAAAGACAGTTTGACATTTTCTTGACTGTTTTGAAATTTTCCTAGCACAACAAGCTGTTTATCCGCCACTCCAGCTCTTATTGAATTAAAGTGTGGAGGGGGTGTTAGGAAGAAATCAATTCGTGCTCCATATGCTGCTCTGTTGGGGAACGTGGCTCTCTGCACACTATGGAATATGTAGGGAAGGGTGGGGGAAGGAGAGATAAATCCATCAGCTAACAAGATAAGTGCCTTGTTCCTCCATCTGTTACTGCTGTGTCCTTATCTGGGATTGCAGCGTGGCAGCAGCGATACATCTTGTGTCAGGTATTATATTCCAAATTCATATGAATGAATTTTCATGCTCGCAACAATCCATGATCCGGCAGCCACAGCCTCCTCCAGCTCTGCGTGCTGCCACGTGGCATCTGCAGGCATCGCCCTCTGCTCCTGGAGGATGGGCAGATCCTGGTGCTGGGGCACGTAGCCACGTTTTGGGGGGCAGGAATTGACTTCAGTGAATCCCTGCGCTGCTGAGCAACTTGGCAGTCGGTGGAGAGCTGCGTGTGTCTCATCTCTGTCCTGCTGCAAACCGACTGTCAGCACATCCATTTGTACCTGTTGGTGCCTGAAGGGGCTGTAAGGAAGAGGGGATGGGCTCTTCAGTCTGGTCTGCTGGGATAGGATGAGGGAAAATGGTTTCAGGCTAAAAGGGGGGAGATGTAGATAAGAAAAAAGTTTTTAAGGATGAAGGGTAGTGAGGCACCGGGTGCCCAGAGAGGTGCTGGGTGCAGACAGGCAGGGTCAGGCTGGATGGGGCTCTGAGCACCTGATGGAGCTGTGGGTGTCCCTGTGCATTGCAGAGGGCCTTTAAGGTCCCTTCCACCTCACACGATCCTGTGATCTGGCTGTGAAAGCAACACGTTTCTGGATGTTGCCCGTGTTCAGTGTCAGATCAGCTCTGGACTGAGCTGAGCACACGCAGTAGGTAGAGGTACTCAGTGCAGCACTGCCAGGAGTTTCTCTGGAGGTTCAGTCTTGAAATCTGAAGTTGTCCTCGCCCCATACTGGGATCATGCAACTATTCAGGTTGGAAAAGACCTCTGAGATCCCCAACCCATCACGTTGTGCCCACTGTCCACATCCCTCAGAGCCACATCCCTCTCCAGGGGACAGCTGCTGTGCCAGTAACTGAGTGTGCAAATGGAAGCTCCTGAGGAGTTTTATGGGCAGTCTTCAAATCCCTGCCCTCTGTGTAATCAGCTCACCCAAAAACCTCAGTTGTCACAACGACTGCAAAGCCTTCTGCATCTTGAGGGGATGCATCAGAGCCTGGCCAGGATGCACGGAGCCTTGTAAAACCCACAGCATTATCCCAGGGCCGTGCGTAGGGCTGAAAAGCCGTGTTGCTGTTTGCTGTTCTGAAGGACTTTGCTGTTGTTCTGAGCGCTGCCGGAGAGGACAGCACTGAAAGTCTGTGCTGGGACTGGGAGCGTTGGTGCGGGCCAATGGGTTTTGTGCCTGCTGTCGGTGTGAGGCAGTTGGATCTGAAAATGAAGAAGGTTGGCTGGGCTGGGGCTGGGAGCCAGGTGTGCTGGAGCTGCTGAGCAGCGTTATGGCTGCCCACCTTCTTCCCCGTTCCCGAATAAAGATGCTATTTTTATTTTCCCTTCTGTTTAGCCCCGATGGGCTTAACCCATCTCTGCGGAGGCACAGAAATCCCAGCTCTAATTTCAATTAAGAGCGCTCCTTTTGATTGCAGCCCGGGCTGGGGTTTGGGATCCATTCCTAATCCCTATATTAGCACTGATTCATCTCTTCCATGAGCATTATCATCAGTGGCCCTTAGGGGGAAAGGAGGGGAGGGATCTTTCGGGAGGATAAATACCATTTGTTTGTGTTTGTATTAGCTTCCACGCCGCATCCTGATTACATCCCGCTTTTTGACACAACAATTATTATTAATTTCCCGGCGTCTGCGTTTGGATTCTCGCCGACACAAAGGGAAGATGACGGATAATGTCAGGCTCGGTAATTGGGTGGGGGAGGGGGAAAGAAGGGGGGGTGCAGATGGGATATTATTAGATTGTAATTCTTGGTGTGGAACGGGAAGGTATTTCTCAGCAGATGTCGGCGCGAGCTCTTTATCCACACGTTAGGGAGCGATTGTCTGGCTGCGCTCTGCTCCATCACCCCTGCCCCGCTCTGCCCCTTCTGCACAGAAATCCCATCAGCTCCTCCTGGTGGGAATTGGCTTTGCAGGGCTCGCCTTCTGCTGCCGGCTTTGCAATTAACTTTGCAAAGCGATCCCTGGCTGCAGCCATGGAAAAGCGAGGCTTGCTGCTGCGGGACGCTCCGAGCACTGCGTGCGTGCCTGCAAAGCGCTGGGTGATTCCTCCCCTGCTCTCTCTCTGTGTGTTGAGGGTTGAGTTCAAGCTGGGAAAATAATAAATAAACCAGAGGAACTAACTGTGTTTCAGCGAGCATTGATTTCTGAGGCTGCTCGTGAACCATGGAGAGCTGTTTGTGCATGGAGCGGGGTTAGAGGAGAGCGGGAATGGGTGGGACTTTGGATCTTTGGGGAACTTTCTTAATTGTAAATCGATGCCGGGCAAGCGAGATGTCGGAATATCTTTTGCTTGTTATCACAGAGACCAGAGGTGGTGATGGAGTTGCTGTGATGGCTTGTGCCTGGGGTTGGCAGGGAGGGAGAACTAAGAGAGAACCTGTAACTCATGAAGGCTTCCAACAGAGGTGTCTTGTGTTCTGCTCTCCAGCACTGGAGCTTGGGGTGCTCTTGGAGTCCCCACTCACTCTTGGGTTGTCCTACAGAAGCAAGCTGTCATCTCTGCTCAGCTGGAACCAGCGTAGAGTCATTCAGGTTGGAAAAGACCTCTTGAGATCACCAATCCCACCCCACCGTGCCCATTGCCCACGTCCCTCAGTGCCACATTCCCACAGCTCTGGGACACCCCCAGGGATGATGACCCCCCACCCCTGGTAGCTGTGCAGTGCAGCACTGCTCTTTAAGGGAATTTCTTGCTAATTCCCAACCCAGCCCCTCTCACCACTGCAGCATGAGGGCAGGCATGATGCTCTTGTCCTTGGATCCCTGGATCTTTTCGCTGGCTGTGCTCTTCTGATGGTGCCAAATCCCTTTGATTGTAGGGTCCTGCTATGTGTCCCAGGCTGAGCGCAGCTCACCTGCATTTCTACTGTGTGGCCAGCAGCCGTATGGGTTTTCCCTGAATGGCAGAATGAGATGTGTTTTGGGTTTCACCCCTCAGGGCAGGTTGCTGTGTGAGTGGGAGAGGCTGGAAGCATCTCATGTGCGTGGCAGTGAAATGGTGGTGGGCTGGAGGGGGCACTGCCAGCTGCCAGCTGCAGGCATCTATTGGTGCTTTGCTCTGAAGCGGGGCCAGACTGCATCTCAAGGATCAGCTGCTGAAGTGGAGGGACTGTTCAGTGTGGTTTGGCCTTTGTGAGGCACTCTAGAAGGGCAGGGAAGGTCAAGGTGAGCAATGGGATGATGCACCATCTCAGACCGGCTCCATTCCCATTGGGACCTGGAGGTGAGGAGAGTCCCAGTGCTGCAGGATCCCAGCCAGCTCCTGCTCCTTTATTTTCTCTCTCCAGCTTTGATCTTTTCAGCCTTTAAGCACTCCTCGCCATGGATCTGTGTGTTCAGCATCCAGCACAATTCCTGCGGGTCGGCATAACGGCAACAGTAATGCAGAGAATTATCAGAGATGTTATCAGCCAAACTTGGCAGCTTTTCCAATCCTCCCCTCCAGCCTCACCCCTCCTGCAGCCTGACCTGTAGGTGCTGCAGCCAGGCCACCGGGTCATCTCATTTAATGGCAAACCCTGTGTCCTTAGAACAATGAATCTGACACTTCGTTCCTCTTCTTGCATCTTTTTTGTATCCATTTGCACATTGAAATCTCTTTAGCTGACTCCTGCCAGTCTTTACAAAAAGCTTTTACAGCTTCAGATGTTTCAAAGATTGAGGGTTGCCCATCAACCAGAGAGTTCTCCTTGTAAGCAGCTCAAGCTCTGCAGAAGGCAGTGGGAGGGAAGCGAACGTATTTTGGAAGAAATGGGAAAAGGAGGCAAAGAGAAGAAGGGGTTTTGTACTCTTTTTCTCTTGGGGGAAGCGTTTTTATCTCTAAATCTGTGTAATTGATGCCCAGATACTCTGGTGATGAGTGCCTTAGAAATGCATCTGCAGTAATAATCTAATATCCGTTTGTTAGGACTCCAAGGAAATCTAATAATACTGATGCTTTGCCTAATAGAGCTCCTTTCATCCCAGGATAAAATGCGAGGAGTTTGAGATGGAAAAGACCGATTTTAGGTCGCGCAGTTCATCTCCTTTCCAATGCAAGTCTCAAGGTATTTTGCAGGCATTAAATAATTAAGGAGCAGTTATGGTCAGGGAAGCAACGAGGTGAGGGAGGCAGCAGCTGGTGAGCGCGTGGGGAGCAGAGCTGCGAGCTGCAGTCACTCAGCATGGAGTTGTTATTTTCAGGGAAGGAAAATGTGTAAAGGTTTGGGTTTGTGTTTTGAAGTGCCCACCTCAGTGCTGCTCTTCTGCTTCACCCCGCAGTGGTTGGAGCCAGGCCAGCCCCACGCTGAGGTCTCTGCACTGCTGGACCCACATGGGGTTCCCTGGGCTTGCTGGCAGCAAACGGTTCTGGTCGCTGTCAGCTTGAGCACGTGGTGTCTGCAGGATCCCTGGGACAGGGCTGACAGGAGGGTGGGATTTGGGGATTTGCAGAATTAATGACATCTGCAGTGAGCTGTTGGCCCACAGAGCCAGCGAGGAGGGGAGAGCACCTGCAAGTGAATCTGACCTCCTGTAAATAATGGTGGATGGAAATGTCAAGCCCAGAGCTCCTAAGGAAAGGCTAAAGGAGGGGATGAGCTGAGGGAAACGCGGGCCTGGGTGTGGGAGGGTGAGAGATGGAGGAGTGTGATGGAGGGAGGTGGTGTGTGACGGGATGGAGCCCTGGGCAGGGCGGATGCTGGAGCTGAGGTGGCCCCAGAAGACCCTTGTGGTGCCCTTTGGCTTGGGCTGCTCTGCCCAGATCTGTGTGCCATCCTTCCAGGCCAGAGCTGAGAGCCTCAGGGAGGGGGTTTCAGTAATCATCCTTTCACTGCATGAGGGAGCGCACAGCAAAGAGTGGCTGCTCCTCTTCCCCAGGCCAAGGCTTTGCCAGCTCCTCTGAAAAGATGCTCTCCTCCCGGTCCTCTGCTTCTCGGTTGAGAGTACTAATTAGAGGGCCAATTAGTGCTCAAGGTCAATTTGATTTACACACTCACTCCGCCAGGAATTGGAGTGGGGCCTGTCTAGCGATGGGGGGTCACCACTGAGCAGGGCTGATGTGGAGCAGAGGACCAGGAGGTGAAGTGGCTGCTCCCCCTGCAGTGCTGCCCAGATGTCAGTGCAGCCCAGCGATGTGCCGTGCACACCTGGGCAGCTGTTGTGCACATCTGGGTGGTGCTGGGTGAAGGCGTGCAGTGAGGGGCCGGGCTGTGCTGCTGGAGAGTGAAGCTCAGAAGCACTTCACTAAGAAAAAAAATTGAAGCATGCAGCAAAGAGTCACGAAAGCTCCTTTATCTGCTTCTCCCTTGGCCTTAAGATCTGTGTCTGGGCTCAGCGGTGGGTGCCAGAAGGTGCGTGGATCACCAGTGTTAGTGCATGGAGAATATTTTGTGCCATTGTGGAAGTCACCCCTCTGCCCATGCAGCTCACCACCAGGATTTTAGGGCACAACTCTGTGCCCACCTATCTGCCCTATTCCCGTGTCCCCAAGCCCCCCCAGTCCCTCACCATGCCCCACCAGGTGCTGGCACATCCACCATCCTGCAGTCTGAGCTGCCTGTGTGCAATCCATGCCGGGGGCAGCGGCTTGCTGGCAGCTCCAGCCCAAAGCCGATGAGAAATGCACAGAGCAGCAGTGCTGGACTGCATACTAATGGGGCGAGAGCTCGGAGGGAGCGGGGAAGAGAAGGGGAAGGAGCCAGACTGCAGCTCCTGGCTACCAGCGATTGATTTATTACCAGGTTTGCTGATGAATGTGTGAGAAATGCTATTGGTGATAAAGCAGAAAGGCCGTAATTAAAGTAACAGCTTTCAGTTTTTAAGCACTGCCTGTGCGTTTCTCCTCTCTGGCAGATTGTGCGGTGCTGCTCTGTGCCCCCCCGGGTCCAAAAGCCCCGTCACGGAGCTGCCCTGGGGACACGTGGGGAGGCTGCAGCACAAAGGGGGCTCAGGAGTGGGTTTGGAGAGGGAGTATTGGGTTTGAGAGGCTCGTGCTCACTGCTCTGCCACCCATCTGCTCTGTGCACCGCCAAAATGCCCTCCTGCCATTGCATGCTGCTGCTGCAGAGCACTGCAGAGAGCTTGGCAGGATCCAGGGTGACACGGGGTGCTCGTACTGCTGGGTTGTGGATTGGATTTTGTGTTAAATCTTTTCTTCAGCCAGGTGAGAGTGCTGCTCCCAGCAGTGTAACCCATGCAGTCCCCCCTCCTGATGCACCAGGGTGGGGGGAATGGGGGTCCTGCTGCTCAATAGGGTCTGGATTGGTGATAGATGGCAAAGTGTTGGGTGCCCTCATGTAGTAAATGGGGCAGAGCAGATTGTGATGGATGGGCTGGAGGGTGGGAGGGTACGTGAGTGAGGGATGAAGGGTGGAAGAAGCAAAGAGGAGAGTACTGCTGATGACAGGTGGACAGGTGTGTGCGTATCTACATGTACATGTATATATGTGGAAAGGGAGAAGGTCTCTCTGATGAGAGATAGATTGGGAGAGATGGATGGATGGGATATTTATAGTGATGGCTGGGTAGATAGAGCTGGATGTGTGTTGATGAATAGGGGGATGATGGATAGAGGGCAGGGATTGTGAGAGCCGGGGAGCTAAAGGGTATATACGGTGCTAGATAGATTAGATAGAAGGATATATGTGATGATAGAGAGATAGTGCACACGGCAGCCTCTCAGTGCCCAGCAGCGCCACTGCTTTTAGCTACTGTGAGCTTGGGTGTAATCTCGTTTTGCCCCGGTAAATTCCTTATCAAGGCAGCTTTTTTAAATGAAATCCCCTTAAAAGAAATGAAAAAAAATGAACAGAGCACAGGCATCAGCGCTCCTCCTCTGCCAGCACTGACCTGGGCTGCCCGTTTCCATGATGACAAATTAACCACTGCCAACTTCCACCGCGGACGGATCCGTCCCTGGGCGACCGCCACCTCAGGGACCATTTCTGTCCCAGTGCACCCTCAGCTCTGAGCATCCCCAAAAGCTCAGCGTTGGCACACGGCACCGCCAGCACCTCGCCTTGTGGCAAATCCCATCGCCATTGCCAGCCTTGGCCAAGAGGAAGGCTGGGAGATGAGTGCTGACTGCTTGCCCTCCCCACCTCTCCCCCTGCAAACAGCTGAGGGTCCTGGGGGGGCAGATTGCTTGCAGAGCCCCAGCCTGCAGCCTGTGGGGTTGTGGCTGCACGGCTGTGGGTTTCCACTCTCCCCAGCAGACAGACAGACAGACTCAGCGGACGTATGGAACTCTGTTGCTGTGCCCATAGCAATTAAGGTGTGCTGATGAGCCCCGAGGAAATGGGGATGTTGGAATGAGCCTTCAGGAAGCTTTCGCTTACCTGCAAACAGTTCTGGTGGGGGGAAAGGGGAGCGTTCCTCAGGAAATGTTGGGATAAATGGAGCCAGTCATTGTTTTTAAGGGATTTGGTGGAAAATAAGGATTTGATGGCAAATAAATTTCAGATCTGTCTTGCCTTGCTGATGAGGGAAAGGGTGATGAGGTCCCTTGGTGTCACGTGGAGCTTGTGGCGTCAGCTTGTGATGCTCAGCACTCGCAGGAGTCCTGGCAAGTGCTGCAAGATGTGAGCACTGATGCTCAGAAGAAAATGGCTGTAATTGACTTTTTTTTGGCTGTGGTTGCCACTGCTGGATGTCAGCTCTGTGTTGCCACTGTTTTCAGCCCAGAATGTCCTTGTGTCCCCTTTTATGCTTGGTTACCTTCAGGCTTTCCCTATGGAGGTGGTGAGCCAGCAAAGCACCTCTGCTGTGAGTGAGTCATATCCCACCTCTCCACTGAACACCCTGAGCAAACACCGAGCCTGCACAGCCTTGCTTTACTTTATGAGGCTGGGGGAATGCTGAGCAGAGCTGAAGTGCTCACCCTGGGATTCCCTCTATTCCTCTGAACTCACAGCCTTACCAGCAGCACCTGCTTGCCCATGTGTGTGGGATTTGGAGCAGTGTGGCTGCATGCAGGAGCACTGCACTGTGCTTTGTGGCTGCAGGATGGAGGGGTCAGCTCTCCAGCACCTGCAGCACCAAAGGGATTCCCCTGCAGTGCCACTCTCAGCATTTCCAACCAGAGCAGCTGCACGGGGGCTCCCAGTCCCTTTTGGGACCCTCCTTGGCACAACGGTGCTCACCCCAATCTGGCCCCTGTCCCATCATTACACAGTAATGGTGCTCAAACGGGTGATGCTGAAAGGTGGGTTTGGTTGGGAGTGTGGGCATAGAGCCTTCTTTGGGTGCACCCATGGGCTGGAAACACCAGGAGATGCTCGAAGAACTCTTACCAGGTGGAAAAGGCATCAGGTGTGCGTGGGGGGAGGGGGAGGAGGTGACTTCTAGTGCTGCTGGGCCTCCTTTGTGCTAGATCTGAAGCCCTGCCAGCACTTAGCGAGCCGTGTTGGTACTTTTACACACTCATCGCATGCTTCAGCAGCCTGAAACAAAGCTTTAGGAGGCCAAGTGGGGAATATTTGCTGGCTGTCGGTTCTTTTACCCCACGTGGGGCTGCGCTCCTGGTGTGGCAGAGCAGCACCGCACTGCTGCAGTGCATCTCCAGCCCCTGGCTTTGATTGATTGATCGGCGTGGCAGGCTAATAAGCGATAACAGCACATATGACAAAGCAAACAACCATCTAATGAATTGATTGACATCCGAAGGATTTGACTTGATGCACAACCCCAGTCGCAGATAAGGTTAATGAGGGAGAAATTAAAATGTAGCTCGATGGGTAATGAATACAGCATGTGCCTTGTTGTAACACATGCCAGATCCATCACTCTGAATCAAGCGATGGTAGCAATTTCTAAATTATTTATTGCACCCCTCATCCTCCCGTCTCGAGGGAAGAGTCGCTCGGACTGGCTTTTGTGTTTCTTTTATATATAGACAGAGCGGGGTCTGCCCGTCTGTGCATGGTGAGGGGCCATAGCCAAAGAAAACTGCTCTGAATTTTGCAATTTTCACGTTGTTTTTTTTTTTCAAACTCAATAGCAAAAAAAAAAAAATAATACAACAATCCGGAACCTGTCACGCCATTTGAATCATAATAGCTACAAATTCACTCCTCTGAATAAACGGAGAGGCTTATTTATCAAATATATACAAGATGTCTGGTTGTTAACACTGAGTAGGCAGAGGAAATGGGGAAAGTTTGCATATTTGCTGCCGTCTCCGGGGACCCTTCTTTTCCTCCCACTTCCATTCCCTGTCCCCTCCCCCGGCTCATCCCCAGCTTGTTTCGGCTTGCTCTGTTTCTTTTTTTTTTCCTTTGTAAATGTGTCTGGCTGACAAAACTTGGGCTGTCACAAATGATCAGGAGACGGAGCTGCCAAGGAAGGGAGATTTGCATGGAGCCCGCGTCTGGCCGTGCGCGGATGGCGGTCGGTGTGCTGGCCGGGTGCTCAGCCTGCTCTGTGCTCCTCAGTCACTCATTTCCTCTCTGTGAACGGGGGTTCGCTCCCTGAGGGTGAGTCTGCGATTTATCCAAAGCCAGACTGATCCACGTGGATGCAGAGTGAGGAAGCGCATCGGCTTGGCTCCGTGTGTTGCTGCGAGGGGGAGCAGAGGAAGGCGAGGAGCAGGCAGGGCTGGGGTGGGCAGCGTGGAGGGGATGCGGGCAGCCTGCTTTGGGCTCTGACGGAGCGCCGTGCTGCTGGGCTGGGGGCACCTGGGCTGGATGCTGTGCAGTGAGCGCTGCCAGGCTCCAGGCCGCGTGTGCCAGGTGTCGGTGTTTCAATTAAGCAGTGAGACAGGCAGCACTGCAGCACCTGTACGTCTCTCTCCCCAGCAGCCGGGATGCGTTGTATGATAAATAACAATAAGCAGGCCCAGTCAAAGGCTGTAATTGAATCTCTTCATTTTGCTGACGCTGTGAAACGGCGCCGTTGAGTGAATTACGCCGTGTGGGGATCACAGAATCACAGAATTGTAGGGGTTGGAAGGGACCTCCAGAGATCATGGAGTCCAATCCCCACAGGGATGCGGTCGGAGCGATGCGCACATGGCAGTGCTGGGGGAGAGAGCCCAGCACGGTGCCTTCCCCCTTTGCTGTTTCCTTTTACCTCCAGCCTGTTGTTCGCTCATCCTCCGCTTCCATCCAGAAGTCTCCCGACGGCCGGCGCGTTCTTCAGCCCAAATTTTGCCCTGACAGAATATATTGCATCTGCATTGAGGCAGAATGGAATGGGAAGAGGAGCTTGGGGGTTAAACGGCTGCAGACGGTGCTGCTCCTGCTCCTCCCAAACATCTCACCCTGTTCCCATTTCAGGTTTTCTTGGAGGTTTGCATTGAAAACAAGCTCTGCCTTTTTATTTTTTGAATCCACTTTGTGCACCGCTTTCTTTTTTCTTTTTATTATCTTAACCATCCATTATTTAGGAACTGCTGGAGCCTAAAAACCAATTTCCATGCTTATTTCAAAGAGTTTGCAGTGTTTTGTGTCCGGGCTGCATGGGAGCAGAGAAGACCACAGGGAATGGGGTTGGTTACTGTGGGGAGGGGATTGCAGCTGGTGGCACCGGCGGTCCCCATGCGTAGCACTTTGTCCTTTATTGTTCTGGGCTTTGCAGGGCTTGGTGTGTAATGCTGTGAGTCCCTGAGGATGCTGAAAGCCACACAGGGAGCAGGCAGAGGGTTATGAGCAATCCCAATGCGGCATCGGATCAGCTTGCAGCAGGGTCACAGCATCACGGCTTTGGGGTGGGCTTTTGAGGGAGCCCCATCTGCAGGAGGAGCGAACCCGTGAACCCTGCTGATGCTGTATAGGATTGAGGTGGTGGTGGGAGGGAAATGCAGGATTGGCGGATTGAGTTCATCCCTGCTATAAGCCCTCAAAGTCAGAAGAGTTGCAGCATGAGCAGTGCTGGCTGGGGACACTCGTGGACTAAGAGGTGCTAATTAGAGATCCCTAAGTGCTCTTGACTCGACATAACCCTGTGCTGAGCTGCCTGGCGTCACATCCTGCGTGGGACCCCGACCTGAGGCTGTGCAGGGCTGTGGGATTCACTGCTGTGAGGATGTGCACGTCAAGGGAGAGCTGTCCCAGTGGGGTACGGTCCTTTTTCCCTGTGCAGAGCCTCAGGTCTTTCATCTGGAGATTTCAAAAGGGCTGGAAAAGATCAGTCGGTGCCATTATCTCTGGAAATGGAGATAGCAGAAGTGTGAGCAGCACTCTGGTTCCCACCTCTGTCAGAACTTCCCCAGTGCTGTGCACGCAGGGTGCCTCTCCCCTGTCAGTATCCACACTATCCATGGTACAAAACTGAGATGCGATGATTGAATTCACGAGCAAATCTGTGTGCTGGCAGTGCACCATCTCCTCTTCCTCCCCTGCTGGTGGCAGTTCTCCCTGCGGGGTGCTGGGTGCTGGGATGGGCCGACAGAGCAAAATCTGGAGGTTTCCCAAGCAGCCTCATCCATCCACACTACAGGGAAGCCCCTCGAGCTGCAGCAAGCACGGCGATCAACCCATATCACAGACAGCAGCAGCGAGGCCTCACAGAGCTTCTGCACTCGTCGGTTTGGGGTGGACAGCAGCCAGCATCCTCACAAAGCCAAGTTAAAGCTGAAATTGGAGCTGTGTTTTGGCACTGCCCACGTTCCCCCAGTGCTCCAGCATCTTCCTCGGGCCGTGCCAACCCGCAGGAAGGGCAGAGGTGTGGGTTGCAGCGTGGCATTGCTGGGGGTGATGCTGTGCTGCTGCAGGGAGGGATGCAGGCGGCCGCCGCGTTGGAATTTTCTCCGTGTCGCTGCGAGTTAATTCATTCCAGTAAATCATCCAAAATAATTTGCGGCGAATATCAATTTTCTGTGTGAACTTCTCGCTGGCTGCACAGAAGTATCTCTGCCGACACGGCTCCCTAATTCTGCTGATCTGAGACAACAAAGCAGCTGGGGAATAAACAGGAGGCGAGCTGGAGTCCCCAGGGCTGCCTGCGCCAGGGAGGTGCTGGAGCTTACAGAGCTCACAGATAAAACCCAGCAAACGAAGGCGATGATTAAAGGCTAATTTGCTGTCTGTGTAGTGTTAAGTGCCCCCTTTCCTAATGAGCAGCAGGCACTGCCAACCGCATTCGCCTTTGCCGCCTTGCTTTTATTTACCTTTTCAATTATTTGGATGCCTTTCAATAACGGACGCATCTCTGGGCAGGGGCTGTGAGCCCACCTCTGTGCCGTGGTGTGGGGGATTTGCTGCCTGTGCTGGGAAAGGCTCTGGGGCAGGGAATGTCTCCCACACTGCCCGTCCTGCTCCACGTGTCTGGCGATGGATCTCAGCCTGCGCTGGAAGGGGTTCGGCTGTCACTTGCTCGACCTCTCTCCCCACCAGCTGGTAGAGCAGGGCTGTCTCACAGCCGGAGGGAGGGCAGTGCTGAGGCCATGGGAGGAAAAAAAAAGAGCTGAGGAACAGGTTTTGGGGTTGGTTTGGTTCTTTGCAGAGTGGCGTTTTGTTAAACGCCGTTCCAGGGGGCAGGGATGGCATGGAGCGAGCTGAGCGATGTCGGGTGCAGGGGGTGCATGCACAGGGTGACCACAGGGTGCTAAAGGACGTCACCTGAGGGACACGAGTCCTGCTGATGCACCCTAATGCCAGCACTTCTAAGCAGTTACTTCTACAGCATCCCCGTGCAGCGTGTGCTTGTGTCTGATGCCACTGTTCATAGAGGTGTGAACCTGCAAAAGGGTGCGATTCCCATTTGACTGAGGACCTCACATTAGGAGCAGACGTTACACTTTGTGCTTGCATCCTTTTTCACAAAGCACAGACAGCGGGCAGCTAGAGCAAATAACTGTGCTTTGCTCAGGAGATGGGATTCGGTGGGCAGTGGCAATGCAACAGTGGTCTCTTGCATCCTTTGGCGAGCAGTGACAATACAAAGGGTTTCCTGCATCCTTCTGTGCCCTTCCTGCACTCATGAAGCAAGCAGGGCTTCATTTTTCACGTTGCTCCATAATGACAGGGCCCATTTGTTGTCTGAAGTGGGAGCCAATTTCCATGCTGTGTCCACATGCCGACACCTCCATCGTGGTTGCAGATGTCTGAGAAGGGGAACCCTGGGGCACTGTGTGTCGCTCAGCAGACTCATCCTGCGGCTGGGATGGATGGATGTCCTGGGTTATGCAATGACAGTGTTCACACTGGGGACTGGGAAACCCACAATTGGCGTTTTGGCTTTTGTTGGGAGCAGGTTGAGATGGGATGCTGGGACGCAGGGGTCGCATCCTCCCATCTGCTTATCGTGGAGACGATCTGCCAGATGGGGCTTTGCCAAAAGGTGACGGGAAGGCAAGGAAAGAGGGGTGGTTTCCCCACCTACAGGGTCTGCTACGTCTTACTGCCATGTCAATCCATGTGGCTTGGTGTCCCTCTGCTGAGGATACGAGGCAGCCCCACAAAGATCTGGGGCACCCATTTGCAGCCGGTGCCGGCACCGTGCATCGCCTCCCAGAGCGGGGAGCAGCCCTGATTAAAAGAACTATTTATAAAGAACCTGGATGCAGGAGAGGGAGGAGCGATAATGAGCTGTGAGCAGGGTGGGGAGAGGGGGCAGCTCTGTGCATCACTCCGAATTAATATTAGTATTTTATTATCGCTGCTTTGTTTGGGCTGTGCTGCTGGTTCCCATTGGTGGGGTGGTTGGAAACTGTGCAGCGCAGAGGCTCCATCAGAGGTTGTTTGAGCAGTTTTCCACTAAGAAAGGCTTTATTTATTTGTTTCTTTGCTTCCTATACGGTTGTGAGACAGAATGAATTTTTCATGGAGAAAAATTCAACGGTGTTTTATTGCTTGAAAAATTGGCTTTAAGTGCACGCGAGGTGCGTATAGGAAAAAATGCAGAGCTTTTCAGCCGCCTCCGTGTATTTATTTGTTTGTTTGATGCACAGCACAGATTTATTTAACTGATGGCAGCACCTCGAGTGCATCAGGCACTTCCTAAGCACTCCCTGAGGCTGGTGTGAGGTTGGTTGCAGCCTGAGGACAGGCGGAGGTCGGCAGAAGGGGAAGAGCTGAGGTCGGTTGATGTGTGAGCTCCTTCTCTTCCTGTGTGCAGCCTCGTGGGGCTGGGTTAGCTCCTGCCATCTCCCCTCGGCCAGTTTGTAGATAGACATGAGTGTCTTTCCCTTCCGTTTAGCTGGGATCAAAATTGCTGAGTCAAAGATTCGTTTTCCTGCGGAGCCCCGTGGAAGGCAGATAAAGGGGGCTGCAACGAAAGGCATCAATAATGCATAGGGCATGGGAGCAGCACTGTGCCAGCAAGTAGATCTCTCAGTAAGACACTACCCTGCTTACTGTCCCCTCTACGGGCATGTATGGGCTGGGCTGGATGGGGCCCCTGGCAGCCAGGTCTGGTGGGGGCACCCATGTGGCAGGGTGAGCTCACACTGGGCATTAGGGAGCATTTCTTCTTAGAAAGAGCGATGCTGCGCTGCGCAGCTGCCCAGGGAGGGGAGGTCGCTGCCCCTGGGGTGTTCCAGAAGTGTGGGGATGTGGCACTGAGGGATGTGGGCATTGGGCACGGTGGGGTTGGGAAAGGCTGTGGCTGCCCTGTGGAGTGCTAGGGGTTAGTGCTGGAGTTCTGTAGGCTGAGGACTGAGCTCGCTGTGATGCTCTGCAAAGGCAATGAAGGTGTTCTTGAGCTCATGGGGGCTTTTTCATGCAGTCCCAAGCCGCGGGGGGCTTCAAAGTGCTTCCCTTTGAGCTGCTGCTTCAAACGTGCTGCTGCCCTCAAAGCGGAACACTGAGCAAAACCCTATCAGATTTTGTTCTGTTCCCATCGAGTCTTGATGCAGAGCCATATATCAGCCCCAGTTTGGCACGGGAGCTCCAGGTGGGTAACTGGGGCTGCTGGAGCCCTATGTGCCAGCATATGGACAGGGAATGCTGCTGAGTGCAGCTGAAAAGCAGCAAATGTCCAAGCGATGGAAGCCAAGCTTTCTGCTCCCTTTTATTTCCCCTGCAAAGCGTGTCCTCACTCCTGGAGTTTCTCATCCTTCCTTCCCCGTGTTGGGCCTCGTGCATGAGCAGAACATGGCTCCAGGGGGCTGGGGAGGAGGGGGCATCCTATATCCCCCGTGGTAACCTGGGGGAGTCTGGAGGGCTGTGAATCACCCCTTGGTGAGGAGGGTCAGCAAGGAGCTCTGCTCTGGGAAGGGTGGCCCATGAGTGCCATCTTCAGGTCTGTTCTTACCTTGAAGTTGCAGCTTGGTTGCCTCCAACGTGCTATAAATCCCCATGGTCTGTGTTTTACCCTATTTTACCCCACAGCTCCTCCCCATTGCCTGCATGCTATGGGTGCTGCCCCTTGGGCACCTGTTCATGGGTGTTGTTGCACTGTGCTCCTCAGTTCAACGTTTTCAAGGGTGTTTGAAGGAAACGTGAATGGTTCATTGAGTGGTGTTTGAAGGAAGAGGAGAATTTAATTAAAAAACATGAGGGAAAATGAGTAGTAAAGGAGGCTGATTGCAGGGCTTGGCATAGGGAAGGCTCGGGCAGGGCAGTGGGGCTGGGGCAAGCTGCAGAGCCAGGCTCTGTGCTCCATCCCTATGCCCGACTGGAGAAAGTAACAAGGGGAAGAAGAGCAAAAACTGACAGTTCTTTTATTGTTGTTTGCCATTTTTTTACATAAATCTTGCAGATTGCACAGTCTGTTTTTTTTCTTTTTTCCTCCGTCTGCTCTGTTTAATGCAAACGGCACCTTCCTGCTGATTGCAATCACACTCTGATTGAGAGATACTCGCGTGGGGCTGGGAGGGAAGCAGCAAGCTTAACCCTTTCTGTCTCCTCCCTTGTCCCATCTTGCTGCCTCTCTCCTTCCTCCCTTTCCCTTGCTCTGTGACTCCAGAAGGGCTCCTGCTTTACATGCACCACAGTCTCCGCTGCTCTAGCAGTGAGTTTGTTTCAATAAGCAAAGGCTTTCAGTTAGCTACCAACCTGCCTGCTGCAGGGCACAGGCCCAGCTATAGCTAATGGGATTAGGAAGGAACTTTTCTTGCAGAGAAACCATCACCTGTCTGTCTGCAGCAGAGCTGTGCTGCAGGAGCAGTGATGGAAACGATGCCTTTGCTTGGTTCATTTTTGTGTGCCCTGTCCTGTTCCTTGTATCACAGCTCCTTCTATGGTGCATGGAATGACACATGGCTCCTTGCTCGTCCCCGTGCCTTGCAGGTGGACATATGTGGATGTGCTGCAGCACAGCACAACACAGCTAATGTGCATGCACTGTGTTGGTGTGTGTGCAGCTCTGCTGTGCTGGGAGATGCAGGTTCCAGGGCTGCAGGAACCAGATGATGAGAGTCCCTTATGCTGCTGTGATCTTTTCTGCAACAGACACAGGCGTTTTCATGGTGGGCTTTGCTGGATACAGCTGTTGGTCAGTACTTCTTACATCTCAACATGGGGTTTGCGTCATGATGCACAGAGGCCAGCTGTATGCTCAGTGCACTCAATTTGCAAACCCCCCTGGCGATGGGACAGCAGTGTTTGCTTCTGTTTTGCTGCAGCTTGTGCCAAGGCCACGCCACGTGCTTCTGAAGGGTTACCAGCATCACAGCAAAAGGCTTTCACTGGGTTATGTGCACGGTGGGAAGGCAGCACGTGTGAGCAGAGCAGTCCTGCAGGCGCTGGCAGCTCAGCCAGGTGTTGCATGCAGGTCTGCTCGGTGCAGTAGAGCTACCCAAAGCAGCACAGAGCACTTTGCAGCCACAGCAGTGCCAGTGCTGAGGTCAGGAGCAGACGTGGCCTACATTACCTGCAAAGGCAACGGCTTGGGGGATTGGATTGCATTGCCCAACTCAGTTACGTCTCGATAACATCACGGTTTAAGACATCGATCATCTCAAAGGAACCTGCAGAGGGATTTTAATGCCTCACAAATTGCTTTTCCTTCTATTCAATTTACATTCGCGATTGCACGGAGCATATTTAGGAGCTTTCCAAACCGCCACAAACAATGACAAATCTCCCCTGAAACGTTCTCCAGCTGCAGTAAATCCAGCCTGACAAAAGTGAGGGAGAAACTTCAGCCTTCTCATGCCGTGCACGTGAGGACCTGGCCAGGGTTACGGCAGGCACCCGGTGTGTTTGCCAATGTGTCCTCATGCCGGTTCTTCCTGGCCTGTCGGGGCTCCTCAGCCCACCCCTCTCAGCTTCTGCAATTAGTTTCCCAATTGGAAATCTGAAGATGTCAAAGAGCCAGCTGAGCTCTTGGTTGTTACAGCCAAGATATCTGAGCGAAGCTTCTCCCTGTGTCCGTCTCCTCTGGTCCTGCACCTGGCATCTGCCAGAGCATCACTGCTGGGCAGAGCCAGATTGCAGCTGGAGAACGTCAGCTGGCCCTCAGCGGATGGAGATTTGGCATCGTTCCTGGCACCTTTTTATCTCTTCCTTCCACGAAGCTCTGATCCCAAGAATGACCATGCCCGAGGGGAGAGAAGCAATCAAACACAGCAAGGAGAGCTGCTGCAGCAGAGCAAAGCCCGCTGCCGAGGCCCCACGTGTGGGCAGGCGTCCTCAGCCTTCTCATTCAGCAGTGCTTCCGTTTGGGGGTGGTGTGTTGGGCTTTAATCGGGTTTTCCTGTGCTCTGGGGCTGTGAGATAGGGCCTCGACTGCTGCTTGTGTGTCCCAGGAGCATGGGAGGGTTGGAGCACCAGCGAGCAGCAGGCTGTGGTCGTATGTTAAGCTTCAATTCATGGTGGTTCTTCTGAAGTACTGGGATGGATGGAGGAGTGTGGACAGGAGCCCATCTCCAGCAGTGCATGTGGCCTTGCACCCGAGCGGTGCTTAATCAGCCTGACCTCCAAAACTCACCTTTCCCAGCTGATTGGGATGTACCTGAGGAAATGGAATGAGTGCTGCAGTGAGGCTGGGAGGTGAATTGGAGGCACTGCAGTGTGGAATAATAGGGACTGTGGGCACAGAGCCCCTTACCTTAGTGTAAAAGCCATAAAAGCACAGAGAGGAACCTCTGATTTTCCAGTCTTTGCTGCCCTGGTTGCTGCCTCATCCACCCAAATCCAAGCTGGCATAGTGAAAAATATTGTGATGATATTCCTTTCCCCTGCCTTGCCCCTTCAAAGCCAGCCCTCTCATTGAATTAGTGGATGCACCAAGGCTGATCATTAATCTTCTGCAGCTCTCGAGCACTGCTGGTAAATCTGCTCTGGTAAAGGCACCGAGTCCTCTACACCAAGGGCTCTGTCCTGGCTCGGGGCTGGAGATGTGCTGGCTCCAATTGGGGTCCCCAGGCTGTCCCCAGTGCAGGGCACAGCACTGCAGGGCTGGAAGCAGCACTGGGATCTCTGCTCCTCTCCTGCTGCCTGGAGCTCACCAGTTTGCATCGCATCGGAGGAAATGGGAAAGTCATAAATCAATCTTGAGTGTTTCTCTTCTCTTTAGGGGAAAAATAATAACCCCAAACAAAAACAAGCTTGCAGTCGGGAGAAAGGAATTCCTAATGACAAACTTACTTCAGCTAGGACACCAGGGGCTTCAGCTATATGAGATTAAACCTGCTGTGCTGAGACTCTATTACTCCATATATTACTGTGTGCTGCTGGACTGATGGTTCTCACAGGCGGAAATATAACCCTTTGAAATGTCAAGGCACATAATAAAGAGACCTGGCAGGGGAGGCTGGATGGCTCCGGGGATTGATAAAGCCTTTACAGTGCTGGCTGTGCTGCGAGCAGGGGTGGATGCCTGGTGGAGCTCACACGCTTTGCTGGCCCTTTTGTTAGATGGCTTTCAGGGAGAGGCGGCATGGGAGAAATTCTCCTGCAACAACCCTGTCTGACTGAGTTTGCTTTGGAAATAAAGAACGGATCTCAGAACGAAAGCTTGGATGGAAACTTGACTTGTTCCGCAGTCGTCGGCCACAAATGTTTGTCTCTTGGGTGGCACTTGCAGGATGAGGAGCAAAGCTCTTAATGCCTCCCGTTCCTTCACTGCGCTGCAAATCTGACATGGACGGACCCATGTGTGCTGGGGAGGTGCTGGGAGCCCCTGACCCTGTGAAAGACCCCACTGTAAACCTCCTGAGAAGGGTTGTCCTAATGGCTGGTCGACACAACCGTTGCAGGATGAAGGCAGGCAGCAGATGGGAGCAGCATTAAGGACCTCGTAGCAAATCCTTAAGGGTCAGGAGAAGTATTTGCTCGTTGGCTGATGGATTTTCTGCTTCATAGACTGGGTTGATCCCAGCTGGTGGTGGGCAGGATCCGCTGGAGGAGCCAGGATTGCCGGTGCTGTGGGTCTGTGCTGCTTTCTGCATGACATTCCCATTCCTCCCCAAAAACGCGGGCTGGCAGCTGTGAGCTGGGAACCTGCCCATCTCCTCATGGCTGCTGTGGGCTCGTTAAGGCGAGAAGAGAGGAATAAATCTGCTAGAACTCATGAACTATTTACAGCCGTGCTGAGCAAGCAGTCCACGATTATTTATTTATTCTCCCCAGCCAGACCATGCTCGGAGCCCTGGAGAGGCCGAGCTGCTCATGCCCACCCCGTGCTGCCTCCTCTGCACTGTGGGGGCACAGGGCTGGACATGTCCCTCCAGGCCCCAGAATGCACGCGCTGTGTGCTGTGTCGGCTCCTGTTCATGTCATGGGGAGATGAAACCTTTGTGCTTTGCTTTGGGTGGGTATCTGTGTGCCCGAGGCCACAAAAAGGAGGAAAATCATGTTGGAGAAGTGATGGCGGGCATGGGAGGCAGCGCCAGGGCTTGTCCTGTTGTCCCTCCTGCCATGTCACCATGGTCCTGCACTGCCCATGGGTCTTCTCCCCCAAAATTTGGGCCGAACCACCAGGCTGGATGAGAAGTGGTCTCTTTTGCTGATGTCTGCCTTCCAAGACTAGCGTTGCCTTCAGAGGTTTTTTTTGGTTTTAGGGCTTATGGGCCAAGGACACTTCTCGCCTGCAGCTTTATATCTGTCAGTTTGATCAGCAAATGGGGGAGAGGGCCATAAAACTACAGAGGCTGAGTCCTCATCCCTTTAATCCCGCCAGGAGGGCCTGCGTTATTTCTCCACCGAGAGCGCTAATAGGATTCTAATACGCCGGCAAATGGGATTTTTTACAACTGCCATTCTGCAGTTACTGAGACGGTGTGTCACCGGGACAGCCCCGTAAATCCTCCTGGAGGTGGAGGGGGACGGTGGTTCTGCTGCAGCCCCCGTGGATGCTTTCCCTGCTGTCAGGGCATTGCTGCAGCTCAGTCAGATGCCATCTGGTCGGGAGGTGGGGCTGGCGGAGAGCTTCGCTTTGGCTGTCACTTATAGGGTCAATATATGGCCCTTGGGACTTCCCTCCTGGCTCTCTCCATGCCGTCCTTGCACTCGTGTGGCAGCACTGAGCATCCCTGTAGTTGCTCTTAGCAGCTTGGTTCCCAGTCCCCTTGGAGGAGCCTTCGTGTTCTTTCCTCCCCTCCATGGTCCCGTCTCCTGTTGCTGTGCTCTGCATTGCTGCTAGCAGCAGTGGGACCAGTGGGTCTGGGCTTCCAGCCTCACTCCTTTGCACATGGAGTTACAGGGCTCATTCCATGGGTTGAGAATGTGCATGCAGCCTTGGCTGTAGGGAGTGAGGGCAAGCGAATCCAACTCAATTGGAGCTCATCTTGGGGACCCGCAGGACATGTGTAGCACTGCTCTCCATCCCCTCCTTCCATTCAAGCAGCAGAGCCATATATATTGCATTACTCCATCCAATCTCAGCTCCCAATTGATTTTTTTTCCAGCCCTGATCTCGGTAAGCCATGAAGATGGGATTTTTTCCAGGGCAATCACGGGTTGATGGGTCCTTGCAGCTGCTTCCACACTTGAACATCAGCAAATAAGCAGCTCCCCACACTGCCCTCTGAGCAGCACCTAATTCCCTGGGACGTCTGCTGGGGTTTTGTTGTACTTAGCTGCAAATTGGCACAGCAGCGTGGGCTGCTCCCTCTTCTCTTACAGCAGTACAGGCATGTATGCTTTATCTCATCTATTATCACCTATGCCTGGTAGCTAACAAGCTCCCACCTACCATGCTTGCAACTCCTGTTCATTGCATTTGTGCCACTGCCCTCCAGCCCCAGACTGACAGCAGGCATCCTGGTGCGAGGTGCTGCACGAGCAGATTGCCACCACAGCCCTGCCCTGTAGACAGAGCACCAGCCCTCCCCATTCCCACCCTGCAGACAGCTGAGCCGAGGGGAAACACGCCGTCCAAGTTAATAAAAGCACACAGCAAAAAAATCCCTCCTGATTTATCCAAGGTGATAAAGGAAAGCTGAGGTTTGGAAACAGATCTCAAGAGCGCTAAACAGAAATTTGCCTATCCGTAAACAGCTCGCTCTAGGGTTTGTAAATTGCCATTTTAGGAATGCAACAAAAGTAGCAGAGTTTCTTCCCCAATTAAACGAAAAATTGAGGAGAAAATTTCCGCATGTAAATCGGCACCGGAGAATGAGATCGTGTTGTGCAATAAATGGGTGAAGGCAGGAAAATGTCACATTTTATTGAGGTGAGATTTGTGATGAGAGAACATCTCTTAGAGCTAACGGATGCGTGGAAGGGACGATGAGCTGGTGCCGGGCTGGCTTCGGCACGGGGTCAGAGCAATGGGGGGAGGTGGGGAGGGGTGTCCTGGGGATGTGACACCAAGGACACACCAACGCTGCAGGAGCAGCTCCGGAGCTGCCACCATTTCCAGCAGGGAGTTAATGCCAAATTGGCACCATCTGCTGCGCATTCGGGTTTGCTTCCCATGCTGTTCAGCCCTGCCTGGCGCACATCTGTGCGGGCTGCTGGGGACATCGACCCAAGCACTGACGAGGCATCGTTTTAGTGCTGCTGCTCCAAATTCTGCCAAATGATGCAAATCCCAAACTTGCCCTCTGCGCTCAGCTCGGTGGCTGCACCTCTGCAGTGCCCGGAGTGCTGGAGCTGGGCTCGGCCCCGATGCGCGGTGCTGCATAGGAATGGGGCTGGATCGAGGCCACCAGCCGTGTGCTGCAGTGTGATTAAGACCCAGCCCCAGCTGCTCCCCTCGAGGCCTGGCTGTGGTTTCCATATGGATGAGGTGTTGAGATGGAAAGGTGTCCAGAGCTGAAGCTGAGAGTTTGAGAAATCCAACTCGTTTCCACTGGGGCTCCTCAAAGCCGCCCTGCTGAGCTGCTCTCCAGTCAACCCACTGGAGCTGCGTTGCTCGTACAAATGTAGCCCATCCTGTTGCTTTTTGGTTTAACTTTCAGAATGGTTTCTAGTAAATCGCCTGATACCCCGCTTCTCAGTTTTCCTGGCTCTCAACAGCTAAATAACACCTTTTCCCACGGTGCAGCATTAAAGCAAGAAAAGAAATGAGCACCTGAGCAGCTCAGTGCAAACCACGCAGCACCTGCAGCGCTGGCAGTGGAGAGGAGCAGTGCTGGCGTTTCCAGCATCCCAGGCTGGGGGCACTGGGGGCTGTGTGCCCCATGCACCCCAAATTGGGTGTGAGGTGTGCGTGCCTGGGTGTTGTTAGGAGCTCCAAGCCTGGCTCTTGGATTGGAGATGGAGAATAGGAGGAAAAGATCAATTTTCATTGCTGCAAAAGCTAAACAGCACACAGTCTCAAATTTCCTCGGGGGTCTCATGTTGTTTAACTTATTCTTAATGGTCTGAAGCAAGGGGTGAGCTGGGCTGTGGCCTTCAGCTACTGGAGAAATATCAAGTTGCCCTAATAAGGGAGTTTGGGGAGTTATGAAAAGGAAGTGGATAAATCAGACTGTAGTCCTTGTGGCAGAGGCCGTGTCCTTCAGAGAGGTAAATATCGTTATTAAATAAGAGGAAAGGAGAAAAGCAGGGCAGACCTGCTCTGCGTGCAGGAGAATTTGTGCTAGGGAGAGAAGCACTGGGGTGGGGATTGCTCTGCGCGTGTGTCCCTGCAGGAGCAGAGCAGTGGGACTGACACTTCCCATCATTTCCAGGGCAATAATAATAAAAAACCATAACAAATGAACACGCAACATTGTGACAAGAACCTCAAACTGAAATTAAGCACAGAATCATGGGCCAAAAGGTGACTTTTTCCTCCCCACAAGCGCTTCATGAAGCCAGCAGAGCCTCTGGGATGTTTTCACCTGGCCCTGCCCAGTCCCAGTGCTGATATGGGCTCGTGTTGCTGCTTTCAGTCCACGCTCTGCTTCTTGGTTGGCTCCATGGCAAGAGCTGTGGGGTTTTGCAGTGATCTGCATCCCTGCAGTGTGCATCCTCCTGGCCTGAGCAACCTGTGACATTCCACCTCTCACTTCAGTGACCAGAACTGTTCCACTTGGGCAGAGCAAACTTCCATCAATGATGCAGAGAAAAAAAAAAAAGTAAAATAAATTACCCCCAAGCCCCAGAATGTTCGTGTTTCTCTTCCTGTGTCTGCAGCTTGTTGAATAGTCTCCCTCCTTGTTGGGAAGTGGGAATAGAGTTCATGGCATTGGGAACATAACCGAGCAAATGGCCTTTGCGCTTATCAAGTGCCTCTGCTCTGCTTGGGCATTTAATCACCCGCAGAAGCCATTTATTGCCTCGTATACTCCTCTTCTATGAACATTAGGCCTTAAATACCTGGCATAATTAGAGGTGAAACTGCAGCGCTGCGCCGCACCTCCTGCCCGTGGAAGGGTAACAGATGAGGTAGGAGTTCTGCTGGAGTTCAAGGTGAGAGCCGTAAAGCCGATTTTCTGCATGTGTCAGGGACATTATTTTAGGAATGTATAATTCTGCTCGCGAAAATTGAGGCTGGCTCAACTAATAATTCACACTTAATGAACTTAGAGTTATAGCCCTGGCTCTGAGATCCCCTCTGTGCCTCGCATGGTCGATTTGCCTTGTCAGATGTTTAAAGGATGGTGAGGAAACGACAAAAAGGATTTGGTGGAATTATGCGGAATTCCCCCCAAAACCTCTTTCTTTATGTTTCGATTCCTGTCTAGGAGAAAAGGAGAAATTCTCTGCAGCTTTGCCTGTAATCCAGTCTGCTCCTTGACTGGGACTTGCCGTGTTTTTAACCTTGCGCGTTCTTCTTGCGGTGCTGCACAAACCTCGTGGCCTTTCTGTGTATTAGGGAGAATAAATGCCAGCTGTGATTGTAGGTGCCGTGTGTGTGTAGCAAATGCAAGAACCCATCACAGCCCCGACGTGTTCCCTGCTACCCAGCAATCAGATATTCAGTCTCCATCATTAATGCAGTTATCCTTGAAACACCCCTTTGATAGTAAATTAATGGGCTGTGCTGTGTAGAACATCACACCATCGCTAGTGCTGGTTTTATACACTGTCAAGCCGTATCACAGGGAAATGCTCACCCTTTGATGAGTAAAGCCATGGGGATATGGTTTGGTGATGGAACTCAGTAGGTCAGGCTGGTGGTTGAAGATCTTGAAGGTCCTTTCCAGCCTGGGTGATGCTGCAGTTCTGCTGCTGTGTGCCCATCTGTTGTCTCTTGGCGGTGAGGCCTCGGTGCTGAGCAGGCTGGAGACCTCAGCAAGATGCAGAAGCAGCAGGGCCAGGGCTGGTGTGCATTGGGTGTCACCATCACCTCGTGTGTTTCAAGCTCTGCTCTGGGGACCCGTGCCAGCCTCACAGCCCCATCACCCACCCGTCCCAGCCACGGGCTCAGCCCACGTCTGGTGCTTCGTGGTGCTTCCTGGAGCCCTGCAGCACTTCCTCGAAAGATGGGGATTTTTTTTTGCTGCTGGGAACGCTTGGCATCTGTATAAACAATTGTGTTAAGCCTCTGTTGTAGCAATTTTGTTTGTACAGTGAAGCAAGAAGGCTCGCTTTACCCCTCTGCTGTCTGGAAATGATTCCTCCAGGTTATGTGCGGAGCATTTTTCAGTGTACTGATTTCATTCAGGGAAAAAAAACCCAAACCAACACGACACTATTACAATGACATATTCTTCCCCAATGGTAACTTTATCCCCGCTTCTGGCTCATTGCAGAATCATAATTCATTTTGTCACACGGATAGCAAATAAATAATAAGAATAAATTGAGCAGATTATCTCATCTTTGAGCCATGCCCAGCATTCATCAAATCCATGCCAAAAAGCAAGACGTGGCTGTGGCCGGATTGATCCTACAAGAGCGCCTACCTTCAGCTCCATTAGCGCCCCTGGGAGCTGCTCGCCCATCTCCCCAGGTCCTCTCTTGCCTCAAATGAGCAGTCATTAAAGTGACACGCGTTCCCAAAGTGCCTTTCTTATGAAGGGTCTAGTGAAAATGTATGTGTTGCTGTTTCTCTCCATTGATTTTTACTGGAAGGACCGAAAGTACAAAGGCGAAACTCGGCTCGGCGGAGCTTTGCTGCTCTGCATTCCTCGCGCCGCACATGCAAACCATCCATTTCTTCTCTCACTTCAAGGAAGTTCTAATAACAGATGCTGCAGGGAGTTTCTGTAGGACTAAGGTCTCATTACTTTTACAGGAGATGCTACTGTACATTTACTGGTGTACTGCAAAGCGTTATAAATAATTAACGGAACTGCACTGAATAAACCTACTGCAATCCCACTAATTGGTAAACAGACTCGGAGCGTATGAGCAGTATTACCACTTTCAGTGGGATGATGATGCACTTGTATAAATTCAAGCTTATGAATAATGGCTTAAAGGGCCAAGGCTTGCTTTTATTTATTCCACAGCGCTCGAAAAATGGAAGGTGCGTCATAAGGCATGAATGAAGGTGAGGTGTGCTGCCCCAGAAAATATTCGCTCCAAAGTCTCATCTGCGCTAAGGCTGGAACTGAGGGAAGTAACTCGTTAGCAAGTAACAATTACTGTGGTGGAAGCTAAATTGAAATAATGCTCACTGAACCTACGCCGAGTCCCCACTTGAAGTTATCGCCGTGCAGCACGCGTGGAATGCAGAGCAGGGCTGTTAATTTGCAGCCGTGCTCCGAGGTGCTGTCATGAAGGTCTCGCTGCCAAAACAAGCCTTGTCTTCCCGCACGCTCTAATATGAATTTAACCTGATGTATTTAAGCTGCAGAGCATGCAGGGGTGAATCCTGTGCTTCGGCTCGAGTTGAGGGGGAACGTATTTAAGCGTAAGCTGGACCCTTCTTAAACTGAAATGCATTCTGTTCATGGAAGTGTGTGCCCCCGTTTAGGTGGTTTGGTTTGGGGATGGACTCGAGTCATCTGGCTGCTGCTCAGCCGCACGCCACTGTATTGCAGATTGGAGTTGTGTTGTGCAAACAGGATGTGGCACCACTGCGGGTCAGAGAAGAGCAGTGCTGGCCTTGGTTTTGTGTGGCAGGAGGGAAGAGTGGAGCGAGAGCTGGCATGGCAGCCAGTCCTTAGCAGGATGTGCCTACAGAGCGCTGGCTGTTGGAGCGCAGAGTTACGCTGCGACTCAAAAAGGCGAACTGCCGGCATGGTGGCACAAAACATTTCAAGACTATATATAAATATCTGACCTATTTCTTATGGATAGCACAATAAGGACTCGATCAAAACCCCATTGAATTCCGCAGGAGCCTTTCCATTGACTTCAATGGCTTTTGGATTGGCCTCTATAAATGGCTCGCGAGGAGCGGGTGGTGGTGCATTTGCCTGCCTATTTTTGTGATGTGTTTGATCACTCACTCGGCGATTTTTCAAACTTGAGCCATTCGCAATGGGGAGCTGTTGCAAATCACAATGTTGGATGTCCAAAGAAACGTCTCTTGAAATTGAACTGAGACTCATAAAACAGATAAATGCGTTGGCATCCCGTGGCCCGTCGAAATGAAAGGAGAGCATTAACACTCATTAAAAGGGACAAGGCAGTGCCACACTCCTGCTGACCCTGTCATGGGGACGCTGGGATTTTGTCACTTCAGCTTTCAGTTCTGCCAGGGGTGCAGCAGCTCCTCCACTGCCCTTTCTTCAATGCAGGAATTGAGAAAAGGAGCAAGAAGTCTCCCAACCCAAGGCTGGGAGTGCCCTGGGGCTGGAGGGCTGGCTTTGTTCTGCAGCAGAGCCTGCAGGTTCTCCTTGCTCCTCTTCATCCTCCATCTCTACGCTTCTCTTTACGTGCTTCCACGTGGAAGCGGGTATCTCATACCTTAGTGCTGCTGGTTGAATGCCATGGAGGGGCTGCCACTTCTTGGCATCCAGTGAGGTCACTTTCACTGCAGGTTTTGAAGAGCATTGCCTATTGGTGTCATTCCTGGAGCTGCCAAATTGGGTTCCAGCCTTGTTTGTTTTTTTTTGTCTTATTTTATATAGTAATAAAGAACAAAATAGAGTCAGAATGAAAGCTTTCCGTCAGGTTAAAAGACTATTCCTGGGAATACTCTGTGATGTGAGGAAAATTCACTGCTTCAGAATTTTGCCCTGGGTGAAATTCAACCCAGATTTCAAAGTCTCTGCATTTCCTATAGAAGAGAATTTCCATGTTTTGACTTTTTTTTTTTCCCAGAGAATAAAGGTGTCTCCTTTTTTCTCCCGTTGTATCATGCTCATGTAGATAGCAATATTCAATCTTTTTTGATTGTCAATCCTAGACATTTCTGAGTGGAAACAGAGAGCGTTTGAGAAATACGATGTGTGCAGATTGCCTTATTCTATAATAACAGTGTTGTTTTTTGTCAAAAGCCTTTTGTGGATGTCTTGGAAGCAGTCAGAGGATTAGGGATAGAAAATCACCATGTGCGAGGTGATGCCTGAGCCAAATTGCAAGGCTTTGCGAGGACGCCGCTCGCTCTGCTGTTGCTCTTAGCATTTGGTCTGCCTGTTGGCTTCGAGGAAGAAACGCTGATGTTTTGTTGATGCTGCTGCATCAGTCACCTTCCCAATGTCACCGCCTGTCCCAGCGCTTGTCAGTCCTTTCATGCCTTCCTGCTCCCATCCTGCCCATGATGAAGGCTGGGGCCGCCCTCTCCGCAGTGCCCGCAGAGGCGAGATGGAAGTCGAGGCATTCATTTCCTTTCTCCTCCACGTCCTCACGCTCTAATTGCTCCCCAGCAGACCTTTGGCATGCTTCCCTCTGTTATTGCACAGGGATCGGCTCTGGCTGCGGCTCTCGCTTTGCTCTTGCCCGACCTTACCCAACAGGACCTCCTCAAGGTAGAGCTCTCATCCTTTCCCTTCCAGTGATGCTGCTTTTCCTGGGTCGCGGTGTGCTGCTCTGCTGTTTACCAAACTGTAAGGTTATTTGATTTCTCAGCAAATGCAGTCTTTGTACTGCATAAGACAAACACAAACGACTTCTCCAGCAGCCCTGCATCGGTTTGTCTCCTAAATGACTCCATGAGGTGGGCCCAGACAGCAGCGTGTGACCCAGCATGGAGCTCTGCTTCAAACTCAGGTGTTCTTAAGTTGGTTTAGAGCAACACCTCCCAATTTTGTGACAAACCAGGAGAAATTTAGCTGTGATTCAGTCTAGCTGAATTTTGCCACTTGATGCTGGGAAGAGTTGTTGGGGCGGATTGGCCAAAGACTTCTGAACAATGCAGCAACTGAACAACCAAATCTCATGAGTTTTGTGCTGTGGTAATTAAGAATAACATGTTGAGGGTCCGTCAGGGAGAAAGCTTTCTGCAAGGCTCAGTATGGGCAGAAAGAAGCTCTGTTCTCTGAATGAGTTGTTGTAGGACGTGGAGAGCCAAATCCACGGGTCGTAATTGCGTTCAGTACACCAACAGCAATTTGCTGCCATCGAAGATCTGCTCTGTACAGTAGAATGGGGAATTAAAGGGTTTTTACCCCTTTTAAAGGCAAGGCAGTCATGTCCTATGCTAAACTGGTGAGTCCCCATGACCTCCTGGTGTGCAGGACCATGAATTTCTGCAGGATGGATCCATCCATCAGCACCGTCCTGCAGGGCCACAAGCAGTGCCAGCTCTTACGTCCCCATGCGTCCCCTGGTCCCTTTGAAGCAGATCCTCCTCCGTCAGCCACAGCAGGATTCCCTCCTGATTGCGATGCCTTTTTTTTTTTGCCTAAAGCAGAACTGAAAATTAAGTGAACAGATCTGTTTAAACCTTTATAAATACATGTTTAATATCCGCTTAATGCGAGATGGAATTTATGAGCCGTTAAGTGATGCTGGATCGTTTTTGTAAGAATAGAGAAGTCTAGTGGGAAAACTTCCTCCTGGGACATAATCTCATATTATTATTTTTTTAAGAGCGAGAGATTTAATATGTTATAGTTGACGTTTCCAGTGACATTGGAATATTTCCTATGCAGGAGCTTTCGCGAGCGCTTTATAAATCTTTAAGGGATTGAACTAATGAAGTCCTTACGTAGGGGTTGGCTGTGGGTGTGCTGTGGGTCTGGGGCACCCATTGAGGTGGGCAGAAGTGGGGACGCCAGCCTTGCATTGGGTTTACCGAGGATGAGAAGCGTTGTGCTTCTTGCTTCCCCATTGAGTGCCCTTTGGCATGGCTTTGCCCAAAGGAATTCCCCATCTTGCCATCTGGGCCAAGCAGAGAGCATCTATTGATCCCTTTCTTTCCCATTTTTGTCCCTTTTCATCTTCTTAGTGTGTGTCTGAGAGGAGCACTGATGTCTGCTCCCATCTCCCACTCCCTGTGGAGGCTCCTGGTGGGGATGCTCCCATGGAATTGGGGATGTGACAGCAATTGGAGGTTTGGTGGCTCCATGGTGGCACTGCAGCTTTGGGGAAAGGAGATCATTCTGCTTCCTGCAGGCACTGCTGAAATGGGTTTTTTTTTATCCTCTGTTAGAAACGCCGATGAAATCCCTCTGTTCCTGTTGCAGTTTGTTTCAAACATTTTGAGTATTTCCGGAAAAATCCCCAACCAGTTTTGATATGAAACTTTAATATTTTCTCTTCTTTTCTCCGCCTGCCAGATCACACATTTGGAGGAGAATACAGATTGACAAAAAGGGGTGGGTGGGGGGAATGCAGCCATTCCCATCTCATCAGATACCTCCTTCCCATCAGAAAAGCTCACTCGGATTCGGCTTATTTCAGCATTGCCAGCACTGCTCTCTCCCATTCCCAGCAGCATTACCTGAGCAGCACTGCATTGGGGTCCCTTTTGAGGGACGTCTCCAAGCCAAAGGGCTGGAGCCATACCCTCCACATCAGCCCATTCACAGGGAGCTGCTGCAGCCCCACAGTGAATTTTGCCCCGTGCTGGGGATGGCAGCATCCTGTGGGGTGCTCACAGCAGCCCCTGTCCCAGGGGGGAATTTCCAGTAACCTCCTGCCACATCGTGACCGATTGTTGGGTTTCTTGTGAATAATTAGAAGGGGGAAAAAAAAATAAAAAGAGACTGAGGCAGAGAACTGAAGAAATAATCTTTTTACATTTTAATCTTGAGCAGTTTTCAAGCAGTTTGATAAGGCGGGTTGTAGAAATGTCAGCTTCCCCTTATCTCTAATTGACTTAAAGTAGAAGCAGGCTTTAATCCTTGCATGCAGAGGAGCTTCTGATGGGGAGATGAGGGCAATTGATTTCTGCCTTTTTAATTAACACTCTGTCTGCCTTAAAAACAATGGAGAGGGGGGAGGGGAAAAGCACATGGTGGCATTTAGAGCTGGGAGGTGGCTCATGTGACGATGCCCCTAAGCCTTGTCTTGGAGCTGCTGGCAGAGAGCAGTGATGCTGCTGGTCCTGCAAGACCCTTTTTTTTTTTGCTGGGGACAGAGCCCTTGGTTGGCCCCTTGGATGCTTTTCTTCTTCTCTTGATCCCAACCTTGCTGTGCTTACCCCCAGCCAGGCGCAGGCACTTTGAATCACAGAATCATTAAGGTTTAGACCAGTGAGATCACGTAGTGCAGCCATCAGCCCATCTGAACCATGATGCATCCAAGGAGCTGAGCTGATGTCCTGCACAAAGGCAGGAGCTCAAGGGAGCTCCAGCCAAGCCAGGAGCATGGCAGCCTAGTAACATCCAGAGGAGGAGCAGAGGGTATCCCAAGGATATCTCCATGTCCCTGCTGTCCCATGAGGGAGTGATGCTCCACGCCAGATGGGGCTGAGCAGGGGGCGCAGCACTGAAGTTGCTTTCAAGTCATTGGCAGCATGGAAAAAAATGATGTGGAATGGCACACAATTAATTGTCATATAAGGAGATAGGGAATTTTCTTCCTGCACGGGCAGCTGGGGAAATGGAGTTTTGGCTAACCAGTGTTGGGCGTAGAGCATCATGCGGGCGAGCTCAGTGGAATCAATGCAACCAACCCCCAGAATTTAGGGGGCTGCAGGGCAAAGCCCTTCTTTGACAGTTGCCATGAGCAGGGTGGAGGCAGCAGCTGGGAGCAGGGGATTTTCTGCTGCTTGGGCTCGGGCAGGACGCACCGCAGTGCTGGCGTTAATGGCTTTCTCAGTGGGGGGAGTCGGCTGCTGTGTGTGTTACGGCTCCGTTTGCCGTCCTGCTGCAGCACGCTTACACTTACACGCCAAAGTGTCAGCATCACAGCAGAGGGGGTTGTTTATGCAGCACTTAGTAACATCTACGGGGTAATGGGCTGTGCAGAAGACCCTGGGATAATTGGGGAAATGTCTGGAAGTGGATTAGCCGTGTGTCTGGGTGGCTGATGCTTGGAAATACATACATACATTCGATCTTTAAATACATATTAGGCGAAAGCCCTGCTTCTCCCTGGGACTGCGGAGGTGGGGTTAATGTGGCGTGGAGGAAACGAGTTAACATCCCATTGCTTTGGGCAGGGCCGAGGCGCAGGGGGGCTGCGTGCCTTTGTGGGGTGCATCGCTGCGTCCCCCCAGGGTGGCTCCCAGGGGTAAAGAGCTGCTGAGATGAGGGACGTGTGGGATGGGAGGACACCCTGCCAGCTGTCCTGCCCAGGGATGCTCTGCACCACGCAGGATGGGATCTGGCCAATTCCAAAAGTGGGTTTTTGGCTTGAGGTTGGCTGGCCACATCTGCACGCTGCATCTAGCAGAAGGGAACTGTGAGGCGAAGCATAAAATAGGGCTTAAAAACCCAGGCTTGGAAATTGAGGGGGGTGCTTTCGTGGACTTGGTGGCACGGTGGTGATGGGCTGGTGGTGATGGGCTAGATGCTCTTAGAGGACTTTGCCAACCTTAGTGATTCTGTGCTTCTAAGGCCAGCCCTGTTCTTGCTGGACTGCTCAGTGCAGGCGGTGCCGGGATGCTGTGTTGCACACATGCCGTGCAAGAGCAGTGCACATCCCACAGGGTTGTGCCAGCAGTGTGTTTTCTGTGTTGTTTACAGGTATCCATTTCTCCATGTTTAAAGCTGCCCAATAATTCTTATTTTCTTAATGCTGTGTGTGGTGCCCCTCCTTCTGACAAATCGATTTGTTAAGGGTTGCATCCGCTGCTGCTCAGCAGTAGGGAGGAGAGGAAGGAGTGGTGTTTTTGCTCCGCTTTTCCCCATTCCCTTTCATATCCTAAGGGTTATCAAGTCAGCCACCAGAATGCCACAGCCTGCCGTGATGGGCATTTAGAAAAGAAAGAGAAAACACAAAGTAATCCAGTAGCCCAACCTCCAAAACCTATCTGAAAAGATGGAGTGAGTCCTGCCTCCTGTGTACAGATGTAATAGAAAAGCATTATCTGTGTGTGAGTCCTGATGGAAGGAGCCCACAATTCAATTTATATCGTGCAGGTCCGAATAAATATGAAAACGCTGACAAATCTGCCCGGATAAATCTTTGCAGGCAATGAGGAGTCTGTGAGGAGCAGTGAATGGGGAACAGATGTAAGGGCAAAGGTGCAGACACTGAGGGCACAGCAGTAATGGGGCAGAGGCTTCAGAAGAGATTCGGAGGACCGCAGTGTTTAATTAGAAGCGAGCAGGGCTGAAGTCTCCCAGCTGCTGAATGCGTTGGGAAAATGGGAATTAGGCCTTTAAAATCACTTTGGTCCTGTGGGAAGTGGGGTCCGTGCAGAGCTGTGGGTAGCAGGTGGCTCCTGTACCTGAAATTGGGGGTGGGGAGGGGTCTGCATGCTCTGTGCACCGATGTTGCTGCTGCAGCTCAGCGGCTGCATTGATTTCCCATCAGCTCCGGATCCGGCCGGAGGGGTTTTCTGCAGCCAGTCTGAAATTTTGCAGCTTTGCATTTCGCTATAATTAACATCTGGGAGGAATTAAAGGGGTCTTGGGGGAGAGAAGCGAGATCTGAAGTTTAAATAACAATTTGGTTCCAGCACAATTAAAAATAAGCTGCGATGCCATTACTGGAGAGTGGGGGATCAGCAGGATCACCATCCCTGAGGCTGTTGCAGGGCTGTGGGGATGTGGCACTGAGGGCTGTGGGCAGTGGGGTTGCAGTAGGGGTGGACTGGGGATCTGGGAGATGTTTTCAGCCTGGATTCTAGCAGGGTGGCTGTGTAAGTAGTTGGAGGTGGTTGTGGTCCACCTGGTGTGGATGGGAGCGCTGGAAGGAGGAGGAGATGGAGGGGGACAGGGACGAGGCAGGATGTGGGGGGGAGCAGAGTTGGTCCTTGGTGCTTGCTGGGAGTAAACATGGGTGGCAGGAATGTGAGAAAGCATTTTTGTACGTGTGTGCATACAAATGCGAGCGCTTGGTGCTTTGGGTGCACGTAGAGCATCGCTGTCCTTGTGTGCAAAGCTGGTCAGATCTGAGCTGCAGCTCCACGCTTGGATGGGAAAAAAAAAACCAACAGCCACTCTCGAAATGAAATATTGCGCAGGTTGGGTGCCAGGACCCTCTTGAAGCTGATTGGTATCAGTGGCCGTTCGCGATTCCCCTGAGATTTCTTTAATTGCTTTATTTGCACTCATCTGATTGCATCTCACAGTACGGCATTGGGAGGAAGTGGAAATGGATGCAAACAGAAACGCTTCAGTGTGCGGAGCAAACTTCACATTGCCTTTGCGCTGACTGGACTCAGAGCAATGCCGTTCTGCTGCTGCATTGAGGAACAGGAAAGGCTTTTTTGGCACAGTGCTGGCGTTCGTGGGGGTATTGCAAAGAAACAAATGGGTCGGGGATGGGGAGGAGCGTGTGTGGGACGTGGGGGAGCAGTGAACAAACGCGCTCGGTGCCGTGCGGAGCCGCTGCGTGCGCGGCTTTACGGATTTCCATATTTATTACTTGTTTTGTGCCGCAGGGGGGACAGAGCTCTTCATGATTGGAAATTTAAGCAGAGGACTTCTTTTTTTTTTTTCCCTTCTTTTTTTTTTTTTTGTGTATGTGTTTCTTTTTGTGTGTTTCTCCCGCATCGTTAAGGTGGTGGCGGTGCTGTTTGTTGCTGGGTAATTAAATAGGATCTGTTACGGTGTGGAAGGAATCCTCAGGCACAAATCTGTATTTGGTTGTGGTTTTTTTTTTGAGGGAAGGGGGAATGAGCACATGGGAATAGAGTGGTTTGGTAGCTTTGAAGTTCTGTGCTTGTGAAGGGTGAGTGGTAAGCAAGCACCAAGAGAGGCAGCAGAGCAGCCAGACTTCTGTAGCAGCATTCCCAGAAGTTCTCATAAGTATAACCCAGGATTTCCAGGCCTGCTAGGCTCTGTGCAGCAGCTCCATGGCACGCTCACTGCCACTGCTGCTTCTGTCCCTGTATGGATGGCTGCATGGCATGGCAGGAAGGCAGTGGATTCTTGGAAGGCTCAGAAATGGCAGCCTTAAAGACCGGAAGGCAAGTGGAAGACAAGGCAAGAATCACAGAATTGTTAAGGCTGGAAAAGACCTCAGAGCCCCAACCCCAGCCCACCGTGCCCCCTGCCCACATCCCTCAGTGCCGCATCCCCACGGCTCTGGAACACCCCAGGGATGGTGTCCCCCACTCCCTGGGCAGCTGTGCAGTGCAGCACTGCTCTATCTGAAAACATTTTCCCAATATCCAACTTTGGAGAGATCCTCAAAAGACTAAAAAACCTGAAATCTGACATCCCCCTTGTTTTTCTTTCCCCCCTCCAAGAGCCCCTGTCCTCCTACCGCCCTCCTCCAGCGTCCATTCCATCTGGGAGCCAGCATCCCATCTGTCCATTTTTGGACATTTTGGACAATGTCCATTCCATTTTTCAGCAGCTGTGGGTTTGCTCCTGGACTCATTGCAGCCGTCATTTCCAGACCAGTCAGTACCACTGCTATACAATGTACTTGGTGGTTTGTCTTGCCACAGTTTGGTGGTGGATTTGTTCTTTGTGCAGAGTTTAGTTTGCAGAGCCGAGGTTGAATCTTCTGGGTATTTCAGTTGCCCAAATAATAAATAGTAGCAGCAGAAGCCAAGAATACTGGGTAATTGGTCAATGACATACGTTGTGTTTGAAATTCTCCTGCTCCTGCAATAAACTTGTTCCTCTCTTTTATTGACTCTTGATTAAATTTTTGTAACAATTACCGACCGATAATAAGCAGGTATTGATTGCTCTGGAGGTGAGCACTGAGATTTACCGACACGAGGGCGGGAGCTATTGACTGCGAGGAGAAAAATGGCTCACAATGGGGGGGGGATGCTCCTGGAGGTCCATTTATTGGCATGGTTGTGCAGTTGTGGTGTCTCTCCAGCTTGGGACTGACCCATGGGAACCCAATGGTGTGATCCTGCCCAATGGCAGCTGCTGTTTCCTCAATGCCACCAAATGTGTTTTGAAACTGGAGATCTGATATCTGTGCTGTTCTGCAGAAATTAAGCCTTCTGTTGGCAAAATCCAGCCTTGATGAGTACCCAGATTGGTGGAGAAGTTCTGGCCTTGTGAAATCCTCAGTATTTGTCGTTTTGATGTTTTCCACTCTTCCATTGATTTCAACTCTTCTGTTTCAGGAAGTGATTTGCACTTTTTTTTCCCGAGATCTTTCACTTTCCATCGCGTTTGGGAGGAAAAAGTGCTTGTCTGCTTGCTTTTCATCTCGAAAACTCTTGTCAGCTCCCACTCTTGTGCTTATCACCTTTTCAAATGGAGGCTGCGCGTGTCATCGCGGGCTCTTGAAATTAAAAGGCACTTTGAAATGCCGCCTTTAACTGCATCCCAAGGATAACAGGCAACTTGAAGTCCGCGGCTTCATCTCCCCAGTGACACAAACCCACTGCTTGAACTGCTGATCTGTATCTGGGGATGCAGTGATCTCCTCCATAGCACGTGCTGCTGTGCCAATAGGTGGCAATCTCTGCTCGCACACGGCTGTGACATGTGTCACCTCGCCTGCTGCACGTGATCCCTGCTTTGCCAGGCATCTTGCAACAGGAGCATGAGCTCAGGGGGTATATTGTGTGCCTGGATGTGCTTGGCCTCGTGTGTGGGGAAAGGGCAGCCACTAAAGGGCTTTGTGCCCCTATGGAGCTGTTTTAGGACTTCTCCTAACGTTTTGTGGCTCTGTTGGCAGTGAGGGATGGAGAAGGGCCACAGACCCCGTTCCCTGTCCCTTTAAGAGCTTTCGCTGCCATAATAGGATCCTTGATCTTGCAACTGCATAAATCACAGGCAGCCAGCTCGAGTCAATTCATATTTTTGCAGTTCGTTAGCAGCTCGGGAGGAAATTGCATTTATTATAATTGCCTCTAATTGCACCAGATTAGTGATTACAATTATTGATGGTGGCTGATTATTCATTAGGCTTCAAATCAATTCCCTTGCTTCATCATTACCCAAAACAGTAACTCTGATGAGGAGAGAGGGCTGGAAGAGCCCGCGTCCACACTGCTGCCAGGAGCCTGCCTGCCTCCAAAGTCATCTGAAATCAGCTCTTGGCACTGATTAGTGAGATAGGAGAGGTCATTAGCCAGGGCTTGGGGTGCCTTTGGAGCCTGGGAGCTGAACGGAGTCGCTCAGGTGTTTTCCTTGGTGGGGCTTTTTGCACCACGCTGAGGTTTGTGGGAAGAGTCGCAGTAGCTCACATTGCTTGGTCTCAGAGCAACTTGCAGCCCTCTCACCGCCTCTGAAGCAAGTGGGGAATGGAGGCAAAGGGAACAGTAACCCTAAAGCTGCCCATTGGGGTGCAGAGCAGCCCCATTGTGGCACATGCAGCCTTGCAAATCTGCCCAGAGCGCTGCTTGCAGCCCAGGTGCAGGCAGCCAGGCACCTGCACTGTGATGTCTAATTGTCACGAGCGCTGCCTGACTTGAATAATAACTTGGGTTTGGGGCTGGGAGCACCCTCAGCCTGCTCAGATGCTCAGCTGAGGTGCTGTGGGGTGAAGAAACCTGGGTGCAGTGCAACTCTCAAGGAGATCCCAGCTATGCAGATGCAGTAGTCATTCCTCCAGTGGAGCTCTGCTGCCCTCCCACCCTGAGAGCATTCCTGCAAAGAAGCCCAATGAGTCAAGATAAGACCAAGGAGCTGGAAGTTGTGTGTGTTTGGTTTTTTTTGGCTGGCGTCTGTGTTGTTGGCTATGCTAGGAGATGCTGCTGCCCAAATGGTGTCAGTCTGACCCATCAGCCTGGAGCTGCAGGATGCCCCCAGTCCCCCAGCCCAGCAGTGATGGCAGCTTCCCGATGTGCACTGCTCTGCTCTGTTCCAGCTGTGTTGGGTGGGATGGTGCAGGATATGGTCAGACTCTTATCCAGAAGCAGTGGATGACCCACAGCCTTTCCCGTGCTGCAGTCAGTGCTGCAGAGCTGAACTCCTTCATCTCATGCTGATGAGAATGAGGAGCAATCTGGGTTCTTTGAGCACTGCCCATCCTTGGCCTCTCTCTGATGATAGAAACCTTCTGGGTATTTATCCCCAAGCGTTTGTCCTTGGTTTTCCTTCTGATTCACCTGAGCATATGCTGAGGAATGATTTATTTTGCCGATTGTTCACAGCAGAGTGTTCTTCTTTTGTCCTCCCATTTCAGATAGCTGTGAGCGTCTGAAATCCCCAGTTACTGTGCAGTTTACAGTCAGCAGATCCCAAACGTGTGGGTTTGTTTTTTTTTATCACAGCAAAACTCAGACGTCCTGCTTCTTCTCCCACTGTCTTTGTGGTCGCTTCATTTGGAATCATCTGGGAGGTTTTGGTGGAGCTGTGGAGAGATGTCCTCCTCCACCGAGGCGAGAACCTGCTCAAAGGCACAGCCCCAGTGCTTGCTTTAAGGTTCAGAAGGGTTTTTTGGGTTCAGAAAGGTGCTGGTGGAAAGAAAAGGTGCCCTGGGGTGCTCTGAATCTCCCAGTTCTGAAGACAGGATTGCTGCTGAAGGCTGGGGACCAACAGTGCTGTGATGCGCCGGTGGGAGTTGGCTGCCATTGCTGCAGCTTTACAGACAGCAAAGTTTTAAGCGTACGTGTTTGAAAACTTTAAATGAAAAGCGTTGAAGAAGAGATGAGGCACCAATGGGGAATAAAACCAGCATCATCAGAGCCTTTCTGATAGAGCAACACAGCTTGAATTTGACTAATGAGCCTAAGAGTTTAAAAATAGGTTTATCTGTGTAACATCGCCTTTGTGGCTGCGAAGCATTGGCAGTTGGATGCCTTCAGGTTTGGATTGTTGCACGCACGCTGTTTGGCCGTGACGTTTGGTGGCTGCCAGTTGTCCCCAAGGTGAGAATCCAAAAAGAGAACCTTCGTTTCGCCTGCCAGGATTCTCATTTTGAAGGCTGTGATTCTCATTTTGAGGAACTTCTTTAGATAACCATGATGCTCGTCAAGGAACCAAGATTTTGGTCCTCAAAATGAGAATCCTGGTCCCTGAAATGGGAAACTTCTCCCCAGAATGAGACTCCAAATGGAGAATCTTCATTTTGTGTACCAGGAGTCTCGTTTTGAAGGCTTAAGATTCTCATTTTGGGGACCAAGACACTTTATCTGGAAGTCAGAATTATCACTTTGGGGTCCAAGATTCTCTTTTTGCATACCAGGATTCTCATTCTGAAGACAAAGATTCTCCTTTTGGGGACCAGGATTCTCAGTTTGAGGAAAAGGTTCTCATTCTGGGGACCAAGGTTCTCAATTTGTGGTCCAAGATTCCTGTTTTGGGGATCCTGATTCTCATTTTGGGGACTAGGATTCTTGTTTTGGTGTTGAAGCTCAGGTGATGCCCTAAGTCCAAATTCCCTCTATCCCAAACACAAGAGAAATATCTGAAATAGCAGATTCTTGTTTTTTAAATAAGTGAATAATCTTGCCATGGCAGCATCCATATCGGAGTGCATCTGAGACAGAGATGCTGTGTTTTGGCTCATGTTGCAGGAAGGAAAATGAAACGAAGTGCTTGGAGTTTATTGAGGAGATAAGAATTGATGGTTGTACATTTTTGTGATGCCATCACTCAGGTTTTGGGAACCACCACGTGTGTGCAATAGCATCAGTGCTTTCTGTGCTTGCGTGGGCTTTGCTTGGCGAGGCGCATCAGCATTTGGAGGCGATGACGGTGCTCCTAAAGCACCCATCAGCAGATGAGTTCCCATGAGCTGGGCTGGGGATGCTGAAGCAGCAGTGTGTGGATGCAGGGTGATGAATAAGGAGGGTCTGTGGATGCTTCTCCCTGCTTTTGGCCTCACGGAACGACGCGTGTGCTCCGTGCCTCAGTTTCCCCTTTTGAATGTGACATTTCCAGGGAGCAGCCGAATTGCTCAGGATGTGACAGGGCACAGCCCAGCAGGGAGGGGGGGAGGAGCACTTCGGAAATGACTTCTGCTCAGTGCCCAAATCCCTGATACAATCGAAAGCACTTCAGAAAGGTCCCAGCTGCTCGCAGGGAGGCAGATGCTCAGCCAAGCAGGACCGAGAGGCGCGTGATACAGCGCTGCAGCACCGGAGAACGACAGCCCTGTCATGCTGACTTATGATGGATGAGGAAAAAGCCTATTTCTCATCCGCTGTGGGAAGACATGAAGTGTAAAGAAGGATGCTCCAGGAGTCTCTGGACGATTCATCTTGTGTCGGGCACGCTCCTGGAGCTGGTGGAGTTGAGAGCGAGCAAAGCCAGAAGGCCCCCCCCCCCAAGAAAAAGGAGGGGCTGGGGAAAATTCATTACGCTCAAGCTAATCTCCCAGGGAAATAGCAAAATGTCAGCAGCACCCGCATAGGGGTAGGGGAGGGAAATTAACGGGTGGCATTTGTCAGGTGCTAAACCAGGCGTGGAGCGGAGCGGGATGCAGCCGGGTGCCCACGCCTCCTGCGAGCCGTGCCACAAAGTGCAGCTCTGAGCTTTGGCACTAAGGGGAGGAATTAAATCCCTGCACCCCGCTTCTGTGAGAGCTGCTTGCCCCCCTCCCCAAAGGGGATTTGCCGCAAATCTCAGCTCGCTTTTTTGCAGATTGCACCTTTATGGCCACGGAAAGAGGGGCTGGAGGCACACTGCTCCCATCACTGCCCCAGGGTGTGCAGAGGGAATAGCGGGTGGCCGGATCCGTGCTGTTATTTGCCCACCTGGAAATGGCCTGGCTTCAGTTCCCAGTGCCTTGTTTTCCATTTGGGAGATCTTAAAGCACTTTTTGCTTCGAGACATCTCCCGAGTCCGGTGGCAGCAGTAAATAGCTGGGCGTTTAGGGATGATTGAGCCATTATTTCCAAGTGCCACCAAGGCTGCGCCCCAGCAGTGCGTCTGGCAGCACTCAGCATAGAGCACAGAGGGGATGTTTAATAGCTGCAGTCCCAGGGTACGGTATTTGGTGTAATAGTTGGGGCTTGACACCAAATAAAAATCCCCTATTAAAGAAATCAGGTTAATTTCGTGTGTGAAATGAACCGACCTAAACTGCTCCCAAATAGACAATATATTGTAGTTTTTCAGTGGAAGCAAAGAAATACGTGGAGGCTGTGCTGCAGCAGCCTGGTGTGATCCTCAGCCCCCTGCAGGGTCCCATGGGGCAGAGACCCTCTGCTCAGCTGCAGGACGGGGATGTGGGGGCTGGAGAGGTTCAGTGCCACTCTTCTCTCCATTCAGCAAGACTTTTCTTGCCAGATCCTGGAAGGAGAAGACCGTCTCCTCCTCCACCACCAGAGACCCTTTCTCCTTCCCGCCCCAGGAAGCCGTGATACAACTTGAAACCGATTAATAATACACAAGGGATGAGGTGGCTGGGCAAAGAGCGGCCGTTTCCTTGGCTGGCTTGTGTTGTGCTTTTATTAGGCTGTGATCTAAAGTGAAGGAGAGGGAGTGATTTTATAGCCTGCAGCGTCTTGTTTGCAGATGATTTTCCAAAGATGCTCGGTAGAATATCAATTGCCTGCCATGAGAGATGCTGGCAGGCACTGCCTGGAGTGGGAGAGGCACTGTGGTCCCTCCTGGAGTCGCAGCACCAGGGACACTGTTGGGTCCCAAGTGCAACACAAGGTGGGGATGGATCAGGGACGCTGGGTGGGCACAGGGCAGTGGGCTCTGGTGCAGAATCATGGAATGGCTTTGGTTGAAAGGAGCCTCGGAGATGCTCCAATTCCAACTCCTGCTGTGCAGTTCCCCACACCCTGCAGACCAGACACCCGGGTTTTGCCCAGAGATGTGTGTGGAGGGCAGCTGTGCTGTGCTTTGTGGCTGCTGAGCCCCTGAATTACAGCATGCCATAGCTAGCAGGAAAAAAAGAGATGAAGGGAAGCGAGGCAGGGGTTCTACTTGAAGAAAATAATACTTTCTGGTTCTTTGCAATGCTCTGAACCCTTGAGCCCTCTCAGATGCCAGATGATCAAGGGTGCGGAGCTCCTGCCATCAAGCAGAAGCTACAAAGCCCAATCAGCAGGAGAGGAGCAATTGCTGCGCTCACGGTATCAGAGCTCTTCTGCTGATGAAGAAGAGCAGAGTCCGGGCAAATTGGGAATGAGAAATCAGCATCCAAGCAGAGCTCCGAGTGACCTGGCTGGGAAGGAGGCAGGAAGAGTTGGCATCAGCAGCGATGGTGTTTGTTCAGAGCATCTTTAATCACATCCCACGTCATCTCCATCAGCAGGGAGGTGGCAATCAGGGGATGGGGCTGCTCTGTGCCATCGAGGCTGTGCTGCTCTGGAGCACAGAGGGCTGTGATTTGGGAGCATTTGGTTTTCTGTGGGCAGCGAGGGGTCGGCTCACACCGTGCTGTGGATTGGGATTGAGATGCTCTTGGAGAGGGAGCTAACGAAAGACAAATGCAATGTACCCTCTTATTTGTATTTTTTTCTCTACCTTCTTTCTTTGTAGTGGTAAAATGATAGAATTTCATGCAGTCAATTGAGGCTATTGAGTTGTTTTGCCACTAAAGTGCTGGAGCATTGACTGCATAGATCCACTGCGTCCCCTTGGAATCACATCCCTTTTAACAATGTGCCGTTGTGGGAGGACCAGCACGGCTTTAAAAGGTTTTCTAGGGTTGTATTTCTGCCTCTCGCTCTCCCACTCCATCCACTGAAATCAGACCTGAGGCTGTATCAGGGGAAAGGGGAGCTTATGGGGTGGTCAGACCCCACGTGTTCTAACCCAGCATCCCCCCACCAGCCCATAATACCCAGCTCCTGCATCCTTGCTGCATCACCTGCTGCTGTTAGTGCCTGTGATATTTATGAGATCCAGCTCTCCAGCATCCAGCCCATTCTACCCCTCCGTCCTCTCTTTCCTGGCTCTTCGGTGTGTGCTCTTTTAATAACTGTAACCCATCTGATAATGTTGTTATAAATTAATGATGTGTTTACAACCTTAACTCTGTTTTAATGAAGATTTTTTGTTGTTGTTGAGGAAAATAAAAGCTGCTGTAATTATACCTTGTAACTGCGGGGTTTTATAGCCGGTGAACTCATCCAACAAGCAATTTCTATTAGTTTATCCAGGCAAATATTCTGGTGTTGATTTCATATATATAAAAAAATACACAGCGACTCCTGTGAGCAGCAGAAATCATTTCTCCTGGATCCCTCTGTGTCTGCATCTCGAGAGGAAAGTGCTGCAGGATTTTGTGATGTCTGAGGGAAGCTGAAATCACCGTTGTGCCTTTCAGGCAGGGTGTTAAAGGTGTCTTTCCTTGGACCAGCTTTGTATTTTCCCCAGGCTTGTGTCTCAGAAGGCATCTCACCTTATAACAGTCTAAGGGGGAGCAATCCTCATAGCTCAGAGAAGCTATGGGTACCTCATCCCTGGAGGTGCTCAAGGCTGATTCAGACCTGCCTCATCTCTGCTTTTTTGCTCACGTTACGTTTGCAAGTTTAAAAGCAGCACTTGGGCATGAAAGCCGATGCGGGCTCTGTGCTGGGGACGCGTTGTCACAGTGCTGGGAGCAGCAGGAGGAGCAGGGCTGGTGCTGTGGGGCTGCTGTCTGAGCCCTGGGGAAGGGATCAGGAACATCGCAGGAGATCAAGGCCTTACTTTTCTCTCTTATTTTCCCTCCATCCCCCCCCAGATCTGCATAAAGCAGCTCCTCTCTATCGTTTATCCTTTTGTGATCCAGCAACAAAAGGCTCTGCCTTGGAGTGGAGATGTCATCTGCAACAGTGTGAGGTCCTGGGACAGGAGCACCCCCTGCTCAATTGCAAACCCTTTCTAACCAGTTACTTTGTGTGTATACAGAGCAATGCACTCAGATTAATCCCCGGTCTCCTCCATCCAATATCTCCTTTTCTTACATCTCCAAGGCAGAAGAGTGCAGACCCGGAGCATTGCAGCTGTGAGATGGTTCATCTCTGCTGCAATCCAGGAGCTGTGCTGCTGGGGCATCCCCTCCACAACCCATCCTTTGTATTTACTGCACATCCCCGTGCTTTTATGGCCTATCCCCTCTGGGCCACCCCATTACCCTCTTCTGTCCCCAAACTTTGCGCTTTGTTCCCAGCATCTGCCCCGAAAACCACCTGAGGCTGAGCCAACTGCATCACAGAGCTGCTCTGACAGCAGGGGAATTATTAATAACCCGACGCCTAATTATGTGTGTCTTAAGCCTGCACTGACATCTTTTCCAGAGGACAGA
>NW_024884944.1:1954711-1959102 GCF_019232065.1 Centrocercus urophasianus
CCCTCATGCATCTGCAGCTGTTCAGATGTCACTGCAAAGGTCCCAAGTGATGCCCTGGAGTTGGAGTCTATTTTAGACACTGAGTCCTAATGAGGTTTCCATGCCTGGTTCTCACAGGGATGTGCAGGGAAAGGGCATCATGGCAATAAGTTGCAAGAAGCAGCAATAATTAGGTGCTGAAAGAAATTGGAGCGAGATAAGTTGGCTGGAAAGTGTAATGATCTGCTGGTTCACGACTCCTTGTGTTCGCTTGTGGCTTTCTCACAAATGGCTCCGCTGCCTGACCTGGAAGGAACCCATCTGCAACATCGTCTTGGTTGGCAATGGGATTTTGTTCAAGCTTTTGTGATGTGGTTGAAAAGACTCTACGGAAATGGAGGTGCTGAAATCTAGACTTGCCCAACTCAATTCTTCTGAATTCCAGTATTACTTCGTTTCTGGTCCATGGCTCAGTAGTCCTGGTGCTGAACGCCCCGAGGAAGCACGCAGTGCTGCTTGCTCTTGGGGAAGCAAATGGGATTAGGGAAGGATCAGTCGCTCTGACAATCGAGACAGGGCTTTTTAGGTGCCTCACAGCACAATGCTGCATGAAGCAGGATTATGGTATGTCTCACCGAAGTCACTTGACACATTGAATGTGCATAAAGATGACTACATGTGTAAGGCTGTCAGATGCTGGTAGTGCATATAAAGGCAATGGTGTCGCCTCACCTGGAGCCATCCAGGTCCCAAGAACGTCCCTTCTGATGCTTCACCTGCAGTCTGGAGATGGGCAAAGCACATCCCTACCAATATGGAGGGACAAGAAAAGCTGCAGGAGGAATGTACACACTGGTGGGAAGGCAAGTGGGTGGATGGAGTGGCCCTAATGGAACCCCTAGAATCATTTGAGTTGGAAGGGACCTATGCAGACCATCTGGTCCCACTCCCTGCATTGAACAGAGACACCCACAGCTCCACCAGGTGCTCAGAGCCCCTTCCAGCCTGACCTTGGTTGTCAGCAGGGATGAGGCATCCGTCACCTCTCTGGGCACCTGTCCCAGTGCTTCACCTTTCTTAATGTAAAAACCTTCTTCCTTATATCCAATCTACATCTCTCATCTTCCAGTCTGAAACCATTTCCCATCCCAGCAGATCCTACAGAAGAGTCTATCTCCTCTTTTCTTGCAGCCTCTTTAGATACTGTTGGTAGACAAGAGCTGAGAGCCAGGCAGGGCTACAAGCCGTGCCCATGGGCAGCTCAGGACTGGTGTTGGCTTGGGTGGGGGTAAACAGGAGGATGGGCGAGCGTTGAGTCAGAAGAGAGGACATCCTCATGTATCACCATAATCAGGAAGCCAGGCTGAGAAGGTTTTAATCACTGTGCACGGAGCTGGAATGCAGAGCAAGTTTATGGTTTACAGTGAGTGGACTGACACAGCTGATTGATGTCAAATATGTCATGATGTATATTGTAAAGCCAGGAGATTTAATGGTGTAACTCCATGGTAGTCTTGGAAGTGAGGCGCTGCAGAGCAGGGAGTGATGGATGGGCTCATTTACATGTAAAATTGCCGATGGCATTGACAGCACTGGTATGCAGAGGGAAGATAAGAGGGAGACAGTGAGATTCACTCTGACCCTGGTATTGAAATATTAAAATACAGCTGTAGGATCATCTGGACTTTGCAAACTGAGTGTATGTCTGGGTGTATTTGAGCATACATACACACTTGTGCTTATGCTTATAATTACATGCACAGGATGCCTTTGCAAAGTCGACAGCTCCACGCAGCATTATCAGCTCTTGGCTCAGGCAGAAATAACGTGTGCTGCTCCCACATCCGCAGGAGAGGAGCTCCTGGTGAATGCAGATATTGCTCATTTTGAGGAGCCCTGTGGTGGTACCCAGGGGGATGGGCAGACACAGAGGCGCAGGGAGCTCAACCCACCGAAGCACAGCCTGCACGTCCCGTGGCACATGGTATGCAGTGCCTGTGCAGCTCAGCATCTCCCTTCTAATTTCCATTGACTTAAGAGGAAGGTGTGAAAAAAAAAAAGAAGAAAAAAAAAAGGAAAATTTTGGCTGCGTGTGTGATGCAAACTGAATGTGGCAGAGCAGAGAGCCTCGCCTAAATAAACTGTCACAGGATGTTTTGTTTCCAAGCCCTTAACATTCCCAGTTGCCCTCAGTTTGTTGCATGAGGATGGCACCGAGGTCTGGTGAGCTGCTCATGGGGAGCCCAGGAAGGTCACTGCAGGCGAGCGGTGCTTGAGGTGCATGCACATGGAGGGGGTGCATGAGGCCAGGAGGCTGAGCGCCCGTATTTAGGGTGTTTTTATCAGGGTTTAACTCTCCTTCCAACCTCTCGAGCCTATCTGCTGTGCCCCAGCTGCAAATGAGCGCGCGGAAGCCGATGGTGATAAGTTGTCGTGGTTATCTCCTGCACAACTCAGGGCTGAGCAGCACGGGGAGAGCAAAGCTCTGCTGAATGCTCAGTGCAGCTCAGGGAGGGATCTGAGGAGCAGCTGGGGAGAGGCAGGGGGAGAGAGATGCCCTTGGTCCCTAATGAGGGTTACTTACATTGCATTTACCTTCATCCTCTTGGTCCCCGCTGCTTTTGATCCCGTCCCTCATTTCAGCCTGTTTGACAGTCAGTGGAAGGGCCTAAACGGGGATATTTTTTGAGGCAGGTTGACTAAGCACCAACTGAGCTGACCCTGATATAAACGCTTAAGAGGCTTTGCAGGGGATTAAGTGACTGTATTTTAATCTTGCCTCCTTCCTGGGGATGTGTCGTGGTCCCAGCATGCTGCCTGGGTCTGGGGCTGCTCTCCTTGGCTGCTGCTCCCAGGACAGATGGACGGGGTGGAGCGGGCAGAAAAAGGACAGCACTTCCAGGAATTACCTTGCATCGCTTTTTCCTTAAATTAAAATCCTGGTATTACAACCCTCCTTGCAAAGAACCGGAGTTGGAGGGTGCTGTGTTAGAGAGAGCAGTTGTGCTGGGGGGAGGCAGGAGGGTTGTAGACATTTTTTTGGACTTGCAGAGCTCATTCTGTGTCTGATCCCAAATCCTTGGCAGATAGTGTGAATCCCTTTTTCCATTAACTCTCCTGGGCTCCAGAGGAGAAAGCTGTTTGTAGAAAAGGAATAGGGATTGCAATAGCAGATCAGTGCAGTGTCTGTCTCCAAAAGTTGCTGGTAGCAGATGCTTTGGGAAAAGTAATAGGGTTACACTGGAGTCATCAGGTGTATGTGGGGAGCTGCAGTGGGGGCTGCACACACAGTGGTGCCAAACAGATCCTTGTCCAAATCGTAGGACCATAGAATCATTAAGGTTGGAAAAGACCTCTGAGGTCATCAAGTCCAACCATCGACCCACCACCACCATGCCCGCTAACCATGCCCCTCAGTGCCAGATGGGCTCACGAGATGAAATAGAGAGTCCCCAGTTTGTGAGGTGTGGGCGAAAGCATCACCCAAATCCTTGGCAGTATCAAAATCTCTGAGAATGCCTTGTGCAGAAAGTCCCAACAGTGGAGATTTCTGCAGCATTGGGGGCTGCAGGGACCACACCAGCTCTCTCTGCTCCTCTCTCCATCCGGACCACGCTCTGCTCGCCCCTCACCATCCCTTCCCAGGAAGTTGAGGCTAGTTTTTGTTTGTTTATTTTAATTATCATCTTTCTCCTGGCTCGGTGCTCCCACAAGGGAGACGGCATCTGTGTTAATGGGATTATGCGTGCTGTTTGCTGATGTGTACGCGTTTGCCACTTCCTCTCCCTTTGAATTTCACCCAGATAATTGATTTCTGTCTCTTCCCTGGCACTTGCTTTTGCTGCGCGGGGTGTTATTAGTCGTCTTTTGTTTCACTGCCGAGTGATGAAGCCTTTACAAGGCAGCCCGAGCACAAACAATTGTTGAGTCTCTCGCTTTCCTTATTAACTAACAGGGGATTGCAGCAGCTTGAAGCCTTTGGAGAAAAGTAATATCGTAAGTGATGCCCTGGGTGGCTGGGTGGATTATCCCTGCCTCCTGCTGCCAGTCCTCTGCTCAAGTTGACTCCAATGTCTCTTTGCCATGCTTTTATCCCTGTTTCTATTCCAGTTGAGCTGTTGTTTGTGTTATTGTGGCACCTGGAGGCAACCCAGCCAGAAACACAAGCAATTTAACCAGTGTTTTAAATTTGGCTTAGTGGGCATGGTGGTGGTGGATCAACAGTCAGACATGATGATCTTAGTGGTCTTTTCCAATCTTAATGATTCTGTGACTCTTGTTTGAGGTCTTTGGTTTGCCAGTCTTCAGGGCTTCCCTTCCCTTCCCTTCCCTTCCCTTCCCTTCCCTTCCCTTCCCTTCCCTTCCCTTCCCTTCCCTTCCCTTCCCTTCCCTTCCCTTCCCTTCCCTTCCCT
>NW_024884944.1:1959202-2169490 GCF_019232065.1 Centrocercus urophasianus
CCCTTCCCTTCCCTTCCCTTCCCTTCTTTAGAAGGAACAGGACTTTCTTCCATCTGCAGGGCATCCTATCTACCACTATGCCTTCTGGACATGGGGAAGAACTTCAGTCATGGAGCTCTGCTGAAAATAACCCCAGATGAGTCTCACCCAGCCAGGTCCCTTTGCTCAGGGCCTTGCAGAAGTGGGATGTACTCCCCAAAACACAGGGAACTGACTCCCTCTCTGCCGGCCCTTTTGCCTCTTGTCTTTGGTTTCTTCTGTTTGCATAATTGTTTGGCTTATTTTCTCCTTCTACTCTCTTTTTCCATTCCCCTTCTTTTCATTTACTTTCTCCTCTCCCACAGCCTATTTTCTGTTTGATTTCTGCTTTCTTCTTCCTTCCCTCCCTCCCTCTCCAGACTGGAATGTGGCTAGCATGAATGAGTGATTTTGAGGAGGAATAAAATTGTTTAAGGAGGGGAAAAAAAGCAACAACAACAACAGCATATTCTGTGCATCCCTGTGTAAAAAGTACAGCAATAAAGCAGAACCACACTAAATGAATTAGGGTTTGAAAAAAAAAAATTACCGACATGTCAAATACTATTAGCACTCGGATTTGTAGAAGGAATGTGTGAACAGTGGAAGCTTTTCTTATTTTATTGTGGTTTTTTTTTCCTCCTCCCTTTGTAAAGCAAATGCCAGCCTCTCGTAAGAGCTGGTTTTGGCGCTTTGAATGAGTAACTGATAAAAAGAGGAAAAGCAAGACACGTTCACCAGAACCATTTTTCATGATGTCAGGGTATCAAGGTAATGTGTTACTTGTTGCAGGAACTTCAGATGTGTTCCTGTATGTGAGCAAAAGTCTCATTTCCTTTGACGGGATTAATGATCGCTTGTTCCACCCGAGAAGAAAGATGGAAGAGAATCAAAACCAAGAGGGCCGAGAAAGAGAAATTCTGTCAAGGGATTGATTTGCTGGCATGGACTAGCAAATCAAGGAGGGACTGCTTTAATAAGTGAGCTCCTGGGGGCCTGGGTAGCATAGAGCATCCCCAGGGACTGTGCTTATTGCTGGTAGAGCCCGCAGTCATTTGGGTGGCCCTATCTGTCATTGGAGCTCCTGTGGCTCTCAGTAGAGCTGAGAATTTAGAGCTTTAGAAAGGAAGGGCTATTTTCCTCATCCAAAACACGTTTTTTTTAATTAATGACATTATTGCTCTTGCGATCGTTGTGGTTATTTTTACTTGTACGGTTGAGTTTGAAAGGATGACGTGTGCAGCCAAGGGATGAAATGCTTTGGGTTTGGCCAACAAAGCCACACGTCCGTGTTGTCAGCCTGTGCTCCTGGGCGAGTGAAGAGCACGAGGACTGAGATTGTCTGCGTCTCTCTTTCGCTGAAGCCTCTCCACTTTGCATGAATAAATATTTGTTGGGCCGGCAGGGATTTTATAGCCCATCAGAGGGGCACTCAGCCGGGCTGCAGGAGACGCGTGTGTTCCAGTGCCTGCTTAATTATTTATCTCAGCAGAATGGCTCCGAGAGGAGACCGAGAGAAAGGGCGAGAGGCCAAGTCTGTAGCCTGATAGCTGAGGCGTCCGGTTGCCAAGAGAGCCCTTGACTTTTTATTGCTGAAGATACACTGTCTTTTTTAGAGTTCAAGTGGGTTTTCATAGCATCATAGAACTGGGAAGGTTGGGAAAGATCTCTAAGATCACCCACCCCAACCGTCCGCCTCCAGCAGTGCTCTGTGGTTCCTATCTGTGCCATTCTTGGCCACCTCCAGGGATGGTGACTCCACCACCTCCCTGGGCAGCCCGCTTTCAGCTCTTGCTTTCAGCAGGAGGTCTATATAGCATAGGGTTTTTTTTCATATCCATTTTTTTCTCCAAACTGGGCTAACCCCCTTTGCATTCCCATCTCTTGGATCTCTTTGCTTTTGCTCCTCGGGTGTCTCCCCATTTTCCCTCACTGCACCACCCATTGCAGCGTGCTCTTTTCCAGGCCCTGAGCTCTCGTCCCAGTTGCAGCATTCCATCAAGTTGAGCTTCCATGCCTCGTGCATCCTGGCACAAAGGTCTGCACATAGTTTGCTTTATGTGAGGTACAGGCGTTTAGTTTAAAGTGAGCTAATTAGCAGCTGAATTAATCAGAAGGAAGAAGTTCTAGTCCAATAGACTCATGACTTGCAGGGGCTTCTTCCAGCCATGCTTTTCCACAAGGGCTTGGGAGATGTTGCTTGGCTTCTGATGAAGATGCCCTCAGAAGTCTGCAGGCCTCCAGCAGTCAGATTCTCATCCTCTGCTATTATGTGGGAGGAAAAAAGGTCACTGTGGCCGACCTTCCTGGGCAGATCTTACACTGAAGGAAAGCTGGAGCTTCTTGGAGGAAAGGCTCTGAAGCAACGCCAAGTATTTGCCATTCACACATTCCTTTCAGGCTGATTCATTCATTACCTGTTTACAAAATTGTGCTGTGATAAAAACAAAAAAATAAATTAAAAAAAAAAAGCCAATGATACTTTTAAATAATTGCCCAAATCAAAAGAATTGACTCCACTAGAAAGTGCTTTAGCAAACATATTAGTTAGACATCTTATTAGAAAGTGGTTAATAAGAAATAACGCATTAATTGCGCCGCTAATAGCTGTAGGTTCCAGCCTTCCCGAGGCTTCTAGTGGATGCAGTGTTGAAAGAAAGGAGCTTTGAGGTGTAGCTTTAAGCCCAAATTTGGAGAGGTTGAGGCAGTGCTTGCCATGGATGGGCTCTGGCTGGGATTTCCTCCAGCGACCTTCTTGCTGTAGCAGAACACCCAACGTCTCAGCACGTGTTCGTGTACCGAGGAAGCCCGAGGAAGGCCATGTGTATGGTGCCACATTCTGTGTTAAACAAAAATAAATTCCCTCTAACGTGAGTTTTTCAGACAGGTTGTCCTAATATATTAACTTCTGTCTGTGTTTTGAATAGTCAATTTCACGGTGAAATGAGTTCTTAATAATATATTTACCACCTGGGAGAAATCTCCCAGCCATCTGGAAAGGAGTGGGGATTTAGTGCCTCCAAATGGAGATTGGTTTTTTCTTTATTTATTTTCCCAACCTTCCTTCCCCAGGCGGGACCTGCAGGACGTGTTGGGTGCGAGCTGACCATGGCACCTTGGGGTGGGGGCTTCTCCCCCAGCTCCTGATGGCATGGAAGTGTCAAGAGGCACCTGGAGGTTCCCCATTGCTTCCCAGTTGGGGAACTGGTGTGAGGATGAGCTCCATGTCCCCTTCACCAGCCCCAGATTAGGACAGCTTCCATCCAGGCACTAGGAATGGTGGGTTTGGGGAAGAGGAGCTTTGCCTATAGATGCTGGCAAAGCTGGACTTGTAGATGGAGATGTCAGTGATACATGACCTAAATCCAGGCTGTTTTGTGTAATACATCTTTTGAACTCCGGTACGATGGAAGCCAGATGCAAACCAAGCTATCCCTTGATTACATGGGAAAATGGTAAATTCATCATCACTTGAAGGCTTATAAGCAAGACTGATTGTTGCTCTGTAGCCTATGTGTTGCATCAGCAAGAAGTTATCTGGTCTGATAGTGTTTGCCTGAGTGCAAGGGAATAATCCTTCTGTTTGCTACAGGGCTTGCAGGGTGAAATTGTACGGCGTGACATCTTCAGGCTGTCAGATTTGATCGTCCCCTCTGACCACTGACATTGGGGATTGATGGAAACTCATCATGGCCTTTCCCTTAAGTCCTTCCCTACCTTCCTCTAGTGCTAAATCTTCATCTGTTGCATTTCTGGAGTGTGAAGTTCCCACATGCCTTGAGGGAGGTTGGTGTTCACCCAACACAAGTCCCTGCAGGAGCCCGAATAGAGAATATAGAATAGAGGAACCCGATGGCTCCAGGGCTTGAAAAGCATTAATTTGGTTTGCAGAAGTGCTGACATTAGCATATCCCAATTCCCTGCTTTAATCCTGTGGGGAGGTCAAAGGAACTCTTTGCCATGGCAATCTGCACAGCCGTGCATGGTGCTGTGGGTGCCATGCAGGTGTCATTGCAGGGGGGATGCAGGGCAGTCCTGCTGCCTGAATAATTTCTTTGCTAAATAGCCTCCACTGTGCAAACGGGAATAATCTGGTGAATTGTAACTGCCAAAATCTTCTTTTTGGGAGCAGTGGGAGAGGCCAGAACAGCAGGCTGTGAGAACCAGGTGCAATTGCATTGTCCTGCACATGGCCTCTAACACTGTTGTACACGCAAGCCAGCACAGTGCAGGCTGCACTCTCTGAGGAAGGCATCAATCTCCATTGCATTTTTCATGGGCTGAGAGCAGCTCTCAGAGCGCTGCTTTCTGCTGCTTGACTCCTCTCTTTGCAGGCGGTCAGAAGTGCGGGTTGAGGGTGAAGGTGCTCTTCGAACAAGGTTGGAGGCAATGAGGTTTTGTTTGTTTGTGATGGTTTGTGATGGTTATGCCATCCATTTCAGCCTTACAAGGCAGGGGATGCCTCCAGCAATGCCCCACCTTGACCTCAGCTCTCTCCCATTTGGTGCAGACACCTGGCTGCTCCTGAAATATGGATGGGGGGGAAAAAAAGGCTCTCGGTGAGGAGCAGCATTTTACAACAGGTTGCACCAAGCCCCCGGATTTTGCTTTCCTTGAAGCTGGCAGTAATTGAAGACCAGATTTTGCAGCTGCTGTTCTGACATGATATTGCTGCTGGGTGTTATGAAAACCACCAGAGCTGGAAGCCAGAGCTGCCTGCTCTTCTTGGAGTTTCGGCTTTCAAGCACACGAAACATCAATCTCTAGCTAGCGGCTCATGAGCTATCAGCTCCTACAATCAAGTGGAAAAGAGTATTTTGAAGGCACTTAGTTACTGGAACAGCACAAATGCTTTCTGGACCAGTCAATGCTGCCATGCCTTGCTCTTGGACCATGATTAGAAAGATAAAATCTGGTCCCTCGGAATGTGCACTGTGCAGCTGCCCGTGCTGCAGAAATGCAGAAATAAAGGGGAAGATGAAGGATGTGGGGTCCCTGAGCCTATGGGGCTGCCTTGAGGTGTGTCCGGATGGTTTTACATCCTTTTTGGTTCTCCTTAATGGTAGATAACTCATTTTCCCTCTTGATCTTTTAATACGAAGTCTTTGCTGATGAATATGTGAGGAGGCTGATTTCGTAGCCCTGAGCATCAGGATTTGTAAGGCTTAGGATAATTTTTAAAACTTCTATAGAAGTGGAGGAGCTTGGTTTTCGCTTAGGATGAGATTCGCTGCTGTTGTTTTAATGGGAGTCGGGGAGTTTGTGAACTTCAGTAAGTGAAGCACTGCGTTGTATTATTGCTGCCCATTGTGAGGGCTGTGCTGTGTCCTTAACAGCGGTGTCTGAGAGGAGTGCTGCTCCATTAGGAACCCATTTCTGAAGACTTGGAGCAGTTTGGGATGCACGGTCGGGTTACCCCTCATTGCTGCCCTCATTGCTGCCGTGACGGGCGCTGCGTTTCTGTGTGTGACATCACTGTCTGTTACCTCGATTTATTTCTTAAAGGAATTTAAAAGGTCGGAGGGTTTTAAATTGAAACCATTTCCACTCACAGTCCATTTTCCATAAGCTGTTTTACTGGTGATGTGACATGACATCAATAACAATGAGGTTTCTCGCTACCTGCTGCAGTTGTTTATGGAGAGGAGCTTTGGAAAACAGATTATTAGAGAGAATAATGGATGGGCTGTAGGGAGACGAGGAAATAATTGCATTGAGGGGGCTCAAAACCATCATAAAGCCAAGAATGGAGTTTGGTTGGACTCTGGTGGCACAAGGTCTCTAGGACTGAACTGATTCTCCATAAATCTCTGCATCCCGATCAGGCGACTGCTTTTCTTCTCTTCTCTTCTCCACAAGTTGTTTGGTGGTTTTTTTTTTCCCCTCCTTTTCTTTTGAAGAAACACCACGGAGGAGATGGAAGTGAATAAAAACCACCCAATCCGCAGTGATGGTGGTTAATTATCCGCTCGTATTCTGTGAGCACCTCTGGATTCTGTGTCAGGGGGCTGAGAACCATCCAAGCATAGAATAGAAAACGCATCCCTTTCCTTCAGAACTTGAAGAGTAAATAAATACTGGGGGGAAAAAACAAACAAATCCAAACAGCTGAAGAATTAAGAAAGAGAAGAAATTGGCACTGGGAGGTGGGAAGGACTGCAGCTGGGGAGCCATGAGCTCACCCTGAGCACTGGAAACACTGCAGGACCAAATGTTTTCCTGAAGTTCTGCTGAGTATTTCCTCTCCTGTGATCCTCCCGATGGGAATTTCAGTTTGGTGTATCACAAAGGACCCATTGACAGCTCGTTTCACACAGGAGTCTCCCTCTGTTTTCCAGTCAGTCATCCGTGTAACGTTTGTTTGCATTACATCAGTGCTGGGGGTGCAGAATCGAGGTAAAAAAGCAGAACTTTGGGCACCTCCATAGGCGGCTGTGGGGCTGTGGTCAACATTGAGAGAGATGGGACTGTCCATATTCCCTGACCATTGCTTTTCACAGCTTGGTTGGCATCCAGAGCAAAGAAACAACGTTGGCTGGGGGTCACCTCAGAGAGAAGTCAAGACTTTTTATTTATTTTATGGCACAAAACCAGTGTTTTCTGTCAAATTATAATGAAACAGTTTATGCAAACCTGAAAATAAGCCCATATGCTTCACTTATGTCGCCTTCTCTCTTTTTTTTTTTTTAACCTTTATTTAAATGTCAATTTTTTGGAATGACAATGACATTTCTAGTGCGAGATTGAAATGTAACGCGCAAGAAACATCACCGCGCGGTGTTTTGACTTCCCTTCAGCTCCCTCCTCTCCTCATTCTATTTATTTTCTGCAAAAAACCATTCACTAAACCTGACTTGAATCCACAGATAGTTTCGGTTTCCTGAAAATGACATTTTCCAGCAAAATACGCCGTCAGTCGAAAGCAAAAAGACAAATGCGATGGGTTTTGCCCACCCCCTGCTGCCAGCTCCAGCCCTTATGGCACGTGCTTGTCAAAGCACTCGGGCCAAGAAAATGCAATCCGGGGGGTTCCAGCCCCTCTGTTTGCTTTTTTCTCTTTGCAACCTGCACGTTTTTGCTTTTTTTTTGTGTGTGTGTCCAAATTGTGTTTCAAGCAGGTGGGCTCTGTGCAAAGTTGCAGCATGCTGTGGTCAGATGAGGGGATGCAGCACGTTGGCCGCACTCCTCGCAGTCAGAAGGGCTGCATTTATTGCATCTCGGTGGCACCAAACCAGAGCAGTGTATTAGTGACAGTTTCCCGTGGATGAATGGAGCCCAGTGCAAAATGTGCCACTACAGGAGCACTGCACAGCCCCTGGCTCCAGAGAGCAGCAGTGTGAACCCAAGCACTCCATCAGGGCATTGCTGAGCTGCTGCCCGTGTGCTTTTCTGAGTCGCCATCTGGAAGGGAAAAAATGCTGCCACTCAGCATCCTCATCCAGTGGGCAGAGCATCTTTTGTCACCTCCTGCTTCCTTGCCTGCAGCTTGCTAAAGACAAGCTTCATATTGGGTTTGGTCATCAGAGAGGTGATAAATGCCATTTCTGCAGTGGTCTGAGCTGTGGTGTGTCCCCGTGTGAGCACAGCCCTGTGAGCGTGCAACTTTGCATCCAGCAAGGGAAAATTAACGGCAGGCAGCTTCCCAAGGTGGATTATTTCATTATCGTTGTAATTGGTACTTATAATTAGTTGTTGCCGTGGTGTGTGGTGTGCCTTGAGCACTGTGGCCAGAAAAAGCAGAAGGAAAAAGCATTTTTTTAATAATTAATTATGACTGTTGTTTGTTTTGTTGTATATTTATGCACTTGTTATTTCAATTGAGCACCCTCGGTTGGCTCAGTACGGGGCTCTCTGTGCTCTGCTCAGGCTCAGCTCTGCCCCATGCCCTTTTCTTTGCCCGTTTTGGTCATAAATTGGGTCTCTTGTGCCCACAAATTGGGAATATCTCTGCATGCCCGGCTCTGAACATCCTGGCTGGACCCAAGGAGGGCTCCCTGGTGCTGCCAGTGAATGGCTGCAGAGCTTTAAGGGCAGGTTTGAAGCCACTTTCCCAGTGGGAGTAGAGCAGGGGCAGGGGGTGCCCGGTGCCACCAGGGCTGGGCATCTCGTTAGAGGACAGAAGGCTCTTGTCAAGGCCAACTTATCCTGGAAAACCCCAGCTATTTGCCCTGAGGCAAGCAAAGGGCTTTCTTTGTGGCACTGAAACAATAAACGGCCTCATCTTCATTAGCCAAGCATCCCAACAAAGCGCCATTGATTTGGGTAGGTGACAAGGATGCGAGGGATGGGGACGGTGACCCCAGCATCCATCTGGCTGGCTCTTAATGAGCGTTCCGGAGCACAAAGTGGGTCAGCATCCCTCAGCTCTGCCCGGACCCGAGGCACAGACCTGGGCTGTGTGCCATGCAGTGGCACGAGCCTCCTGTCCCCATCCCCAGCCTCCTGTCCCTGCTGGAACCTGCGGCTCCCCGCAGCCCCGGAGCTTTGTGTGAGTGGCACTCGTGGTGAGCTTTGAAGCCTGGAACCTTGAGCACTTCAAACAAGCAGAGGACAGGCGGATGATGGATGGGAAATTAATATCTAACGGGGCTAAAAATTGTTCCCAGCGTCACCCTCACTCCCCTGCCCAGCTGAGCTCTATTTACTTTCATCCCATCCGGAGCATTTAGCACAAAGCGGCCGATACACTCTGAATTTTCTAAAGCACAAAGCCTCCCATTTCCCACATCCAGCTGAAGCACTCCGCTTTCTCTTCTGCTCTGTCTCCTTTGAAAGCCTCCTCACCACCGCCTCTCCAGGGGAGGAACAGAAACCAGGGAAGTTTGGGGAGGGATTTCCAGCAGTTGGGTGGGAATGGTGTGGGTGTTTGTATTACCCCACCCTGCATGGCCGGGGAGTGCCTGAGGTTATCAGAGCACAGTGGGCAAACAAGTGATGTTTCCACACAGGCAGATTTTCCCAGGCTGATTGTTTTGGGGCTGGTGCAAAAACAACGTAGGAAAAAATACTTCAGTGATGACACCTTAAAGCTGGGTGCTACTGGGCCGTCTGCCAGGGGCAGAGCTGAGATCCGGGCTGTGACATGGCAGCAAAGAGAGGTGCAAAGAGCCCTGGGGGGCTGCGGGTGCCAATGCTGTTGATGCCCACAGGGCTGGGGTTGCTCCTGCTCTGTCAATGCGTATCATGTGCCTTGGGTTGTGAAATGGGGAGGGGTGGGCTGGTCTGTGCATGGATCTAGCTTCCCCCAGGGCTTCTGATTGCTGCAACTGTGCTAACACGTCAGAGAGCCGCAGACATGTTGGTGCACAGTGTGTGCATGTACCCTCCCTGGGGACACCCGCTGGGGGACCTGTTCTGCTTGGGCAGTGTGGTGAGCCCAGAAGGGGGTTTGGTGCTTCTCGCCCTCTGCCCGCCTGCCCCAGGCCCCCCAGCTACTTTCCTTATGGCACCGTACCCCTATGGGGCGCCTCCAGCCAGGAGGTTGTTGGAGATGTGCCCATCCTGCTCTTTTCCTCCCTTCTCCCTTTCGGTTCTTCCCCATCTGTTCATCAGGTTGGATATTAGTAGGAACAATTTTCTCTGCAAAGGAGTGATGCTGCACTGCACAGCTGCCCGGGGAGTGGTGGGGTCACCATCCTGGAGGTGTTCCAGAGCTGTGGGGATGTGGGCAGTGGGCATAGTGGGGGTGGTTTAGGGTTGGACTTGGGGATCTGAGGGTCATTTCCAACCTGAACGGTCCTGTGACTCAGTGGTGCCTTCCCAGTCTTGAGCCATCTGCACGAAAGAAGCTGAGGGGGAGGGAAGAAGAAAAGCAATCCGAGTCGATAGGTTTTTCCAATAACCTTCCCTAAAATCTCACCAGGTTACATTATGCTCTAATAGACTTTAAGCCAATCTGCCTAATGCCATTGCAAAGGTCAATTAAATTCACCCTAAAAAATTTACTCCTGGCTCATTATACATTTGGAAAATGAATTAGAAGCACAAGCTGCCCCAGAGGTTTCTGATATTTTGCTAATGAACATGTCTTCTAATGGAAGAAAAGGAAAGAAAAGCGCTGCCAAAAGAGCCCTTTGAACAGAAGGGTTTGCTGGGCCTGGTGGGGAGGTGGAGCTGAGCTCTTGGGCACGATGGGGATGGTCTGGGGTTGGACTTGATGTCTTTTCCAACCTGAATGGTTCCTGTGGTTCTGTGATGGAGCAGCATTGTGGTGAGGGTGCACAGGCAGCAGAGGAGCTCATGAAGCCAACTCTTGCCCAAGCGTTTGCACAGAGCCCTGCCACGTGCCCATCCCAGCAATGGGTGGCTCAGTGTCACCTCTGCAATGCCCCCATCCCGCTGTGCAGGCCAGCTCTGCTCCAGCTCTGCACGCTCACAACCCACCCCATTGTAATTACACCTGCAGCACACCGTGCCCACAGGGACCCTCTGTCAGAAAAGGAGGCAAAATTAATCAAGTGAATGATTAATTGCGATCTGCGACCCAGCTTTCCGCCAGCCACAAGGGGTTCTGTGGGATTTTTCAGCCTGAAGGTGCTCAACATGCAGTACCTTTAAGGAGAGCAAGAGCTTTTTGCTTTGGTTTGGGTTTTTCTTTAGAGAGGGCTGTATAAAGCTCCGTGCCTTTGAGCGCCCCGCTGCTTATCGGGCTTTCATCCGCTTTGCTAACCTGCGGATGCAGGCAGGGCTGCATGAATGCAAACGTGCTCTGTTGTCCTTTGAGCAGCTGGAGATGGTGGCATTAGGGAGAGCTATCAGGAGGGCCCAGGCTGGCGTTAATTCTGAGCTGCTCTCAATAAGGTGTTAATTTTGAATGGTCCATTTGATTTCCTGCCCTGCGGTGCCGTGGGGTGAGGGTGGGGAGGAGGGCGGCTCACAGGTGTGCAGGATGGGGATGTAAAACACATGGAGACCAGAAATGGTGTATGGGAACGGAGTGAATCGCTGCCAATAAAACTCCAGATGCCATTCTTGTGGAAATCAGCACATGCCCACAGAAAGGCTCAGTCTCAACAAAACAGGGTTTCTGACCAAACACTCACATCCCTCCCGTTGGTGCAGGAGTTAAATGAGTCAAGGCTGTTTGCTGAGCATCCTTGGGGCTGAATGGGGCTCACTGTACTGATGTTGGGATGCCAACACCAGTAAACCCATACTCACGTCTTGGTGGGTGTCATGGCAGAGCTGGCATCCATGCTCCTCCTGGAGGACAGCTTGTCCATCCTGGAGCAGGTGGCTGAGCTGGATGGGATGCTGGGCACATCTCTCTGTTCTTGGCTGGATGGGAGGCTGGTGCAGCTCCCATCATCTGAAACAGGCTGCAGCTCCAGCCTGAGCTCTGCCTTCTTCCAAGAAGCTGCTGGGAGTTGTCTTGCAGAAAAATCTTGTCTAATTTTTTCTTTTTTTTTTGGCACGGGGAGAAGCTTCAGGAAAACTGTGAGACTGGGCACACCTCCCTCCAGTTTGTCTTTAATTACAGCGAGGGAAGAGGTGGTAATTACAACACACCTCGCCGTGCCTCATCTTCAGGTGAAATCAGAGTTAGGAAATATGCATGCTGCTCAGGGGAGCATCAGTGCCAGCACTGGGCACGGATACCCAGCTGGCACGCAGGGCAGGATGGGGACAGCTGTCCCTGCCTCTTGCTATGGGAGTTGAGCAGGAGCTGGGGACAGCAGCATGCTGCTCACAATGTCAATTATTAGCGTGCTTAGTAAATTACCTAGTAAATTGGTCCTTAAAATTTCCAGCGGCGTGTCCTCTCTTGCACTCAGTGCCTGCAGCTGAGCTGTTGTGCTGCTCTGCAGGAGGATGGATGGAGCTGCCCATGTGGTGCTGGGCTTGGTGCTGTGCCCATCCCTGAGCTGGTTTTGGGGCTGGGTTGGGCACGGCTCCTTTCCCACCTCAAGGTGTGTTTTCCTTTCTGCTCGCTTCCAACTCTCCTTTTGCCTTTTCATGTGCACTTTAAAGGTCAGCCCATGTCTGGAACATGCTTTAAATTTGCACGGAGAGCAGAGGACAGGAGGAGAGGGGAGGCACTGCTGCGGCAGCTCCTTGGAGGGCACCATTTGCCACTTTCCAATGCCTACAGACTCTCAGGAGCACAGGACCACCCACCAGCCAAGGAAATAGCTTTTTCCCAGCAGAAATCCCCCAAAGCACAGGATGAACACTCTGCAACCCTGCTCACTGCCATCAACAGCTGACCCCGGTTGCTGGCGCTCCATCACCTTCATCCTTCCTTGAGGGATGCTCACCTCTTCACCCCTCTGCCATCAGCAGGATGAAGCATCTCCTCCTCCTCGCTGCCTGACCCACTCCTCCTTGCTCCCAAACCTGTGTCCTCACCGTGTCCTGCATCCCTTAGCTCATCACAGGGCAAGGGGCACACCTGGCCCAGCGCTGTGCCCCCTCCTGTCCCCACATGCCACCCCCTGTCAGCACTGCCTCCTCCCCCCAAGACCTAATGCCGCTTCGTTTCTGTTTTAATTTTGCTGCGGTTTCACGACAGCCACTGCTGGGTCAGGAGTTACAGAAAGGTTATTGGTGAGTGATGGGTATTGACATCCTTAGCAGCGCCCTGACCCCATCAGTCTCGCTCTGTTCTTCTTTTTCCTTACGTTTGCCCTGCTTTTTTCTGTAGGCCTGCTCTGCCACAGATTGGCTTTGCTCGTGCATAAAGCTTGCTTCATCAGATTTTTACCCAAAGCCACGTTGGGCACTCCTGATTGCAGAGCAGGGCGGGAAGCGCTGGTTGTGCTGAGTGTCGGTACTGAGAGAGGCTTTTCATCATCATATTCGTATTTTGTTCCCACCCAATCCTCCTGTGCTGCCTTTTTCTCAGCTTTTTCACCCTCATCCTCTTGATTCACCCATGCAGCTTGCCCCGGTACCCACCTGCATCACATTGCCCATGCTTGGGGATGGTACAGGGACTCAGGAACAACCAGCTCCATCCTGCAGGGGTGCCTGGGGCAGTGGTAGTCACCGTCCCTTGGGGGTGTCCAAAAACGTGGAGGTGTGACACTGAGGGATGTGGTCATTAAGGTTGGGAAAGACCTCCAAGATCCCCAAATCCAACCCCAGCCACTGCCCACGTCCCTCAGTGCCACATCCCCATCATTCTGGGATGCCTCTAGGCATGGGGACCCACCACTTCCATGGGCAGCTGTGCAGTGCAGCACCACTCTTTCAGAGACGTTGTTCCTAATACCCAACCTGACCTCCCCTGGCACAACTTAAGGCCTTTCCCTCTCGTCCTGTCGCTTTTACCTGAAAGAAGAGGCCAACTTCCATCTTACTAACAGTTATTGGGTGGAAGGAGGCACCAATTCCACCCAAAAATCACGAAAAACTCAGAGATCAGGGCAGAGTGCATTGGGTCCGGCAAAGCCACGGCTCACCCCATCAACATGCAGAGCTGCTCTCCCATAGGCAGATAAGGACTGCCTGGCAGCCCATCCCTGCCTTCATCTGGAAGGACAGCAACCTTGGCTCAGGCTGTTTGGAAATAGGGCTGAGCTCATTGGAAGCACCTCTTATCTCCCTGCAGGGAAGGTTCTGTGCTGAGCACGGCGGTGCTGCGCTCCCCGATGCTGCGATAAGCCGCCCTTATCAGATGCTTCAGCACTAAAACTCACCGTGCTCCAACTAGTTGGTCTTTTTTTGTGTTTTTTTTTTTTCTCCTTTTTTTTTTTTCTTTTGGCTTTATGGTTGCCTCCATAAAACCGGCTGGGAAAACTGCTGAAGCAGTAACCCTGCTTGCTTTTAAAGGCAGCTGCAAATCAGCCCCGTGCTCCGGTGCAGCGTGGAGCTGCTTTTATGAGTGCTAATTAACCAGGATCTGCCCTGGGCTCTGCCTCCCATCCAGCCCATGCAGGGCTGGGATTTCACTGTGCTGTGGGTCTGTGCTCAGCACTAATAGGGCTGGGAACAGATTGGTGTTTTGTAGGATTTGGTGGTGTTTGGACCCTGGGGGAAAGGTTGGTTGTTGGATACTTGTGACCTCTGTGGGTCTGTCTGCATGAGCTGTAGTTGGGAAATGGTTTTTTGGGGAGAGCGAGCACTGTTGGGGTTGGAAGAGGAAACTGCCTAATGCCATTCTGCAACTTGAAATAATGGGAAAGGGCAGCAATTCCAGGAATTTCTGATCTAAGATGAGGAATGCATCACCTCCAGGATGTGGCTAGGCTGCTCCTCAGTCCTCCTGCCCATAAGTAAAGGGCCACCATTAGTGTCCAGCCTTGGGACTGCCTGGAGCTCCTTGGCCACAGCAGTGTTTCAGGCACAGGCTGTCTGTTTGCATGCTTCCAGGTCTGTTTGCATGCTTCCACATGCTTGCAGGTTTGCTTCTCCTGATGTTGCAGGAAGGGCAGGAGGCTGCCTCCGAGCTCCCCTTTACCTGGCAGGGCTGGGGCTAAAGGGAAAGACCCTGGTGCTGGGAGAAGCACTGGCATGCTGTGGGGTGCTGGGAGCCGAGCTGCAGGCTGACACATTGCAATTTATTTGGAACCCGTGAGTCTTTTCAAGAAAGCAATTTCTTTGACATTTTCTTTTGGCATTTGGAAGGGGGTAAAGGTAGTATTTCCCACGTACGCTCATCGCTCCCATCCCTTCCCCACAGTGATTTAGATTTCTTGCTCTGCGAGATGCAAGCCATAAACTGTGCATAGAGGGAGGTCGGTGCACGCAGCGCGTGGAGCCTGGTGTGCTGTTTGCACAGCAGTGTCCATAAGGATGCCAGGAGCTCTGCAGAGCTCTGGGCTGCATGGCGAGAGGTTCCTTCCAGCCTGGGCTCCCACCTATGTGACACTCACAAGCAACAGTGAAATATCATCAGCATCATGGCTAGGCTTAAATCTTTACTGAGTCTCCATTTTTCTTTCTTTAAACGCTTACAGAATAAATGGAATTTATAATCAGAAACCATAAAATCCCTGATTTATGGTTCATCTTGATGACAATATTTAATAACTCGTGTATATTTTATTACATCTTTTTAATGCCCTGTTGTGGAATTTTACTTAGGCATCTCGCCCTCTATATCAACCTGTCGCAGCACAGATGGGCTGACTTCTTGCCTTGGGCTGCGGACGGAGCCAGGCTGGGTTCTGCCCAGGGCTGCCTGGGTCCATCCAAGTGGGCTCCACACTCAGACCTGGGCGATTGCAGATCTGACGCTGTTCTCAGCTCCCTTCCAGCATCCCCAGCCAAGCTGCAGTGCAGGTAGAGGAGAAATTCAGCTGTAATTCCTCTCATCCCTCCTCAAGGACTTTCTGCTTGGAAACCAGCATCTATTTAGGTTATTGCTTTCCCAGTTCAAGTGCATTCTCCTCTGGAAAGCGCTCCCCACCTTTCTGGGATCGTTAGAGCAAATTAGCTGATGCATCCTATCAGCCTGCTGCACCCGAGGTACCAACCTGTGCTCAGTGCTTGCATGCAGAGGGAGCTCAATGAGCCACATTCTGGCTCTGTGGAAGAGCAGCAGCTCTCTGCTTCCTCCCTGCACAGCTGAGGAGGGGAGGAGAGAGGGCTGTGGGAACTGGAAGAGGATGGGGAGCAGATAAGGATGGATGTATGGAATGGACCGTGGCTTGGGGTCGTAGAATCATAGAATCATTAAAGTTGAAGACCATTAAGATCCCCAAGTCCAACCCAGCCCACCCTGCCTGCTGCCCACATCCCTCAGTGCCACATCCCCATGGTTATGGAGCACCCCCAGGGATGGTGAGGCACACTCCCCCTGCAGCTGTGCAGTGCAGCACTGCTCTTTGGAGAAGGAATTCTTCCTAGCATCCAACCTGTGTCACATCACCCTGATGGGGACTGGTGGGCCAGCCACGGCTGTGCCCTCCCATTGGAACCCATTGGTTTCTTTTTGACATAGCCAGAAAATCTAAGTCTTGTTTTCAGTGTTTGGACTAATTTTTCATTGTGGGACTGTCTGAAATCTTTGCACTGGGAAATCAGCTGCTTCCTACAGATCTCCTGCTCTCTTGCAAAACATTTGTAGAGTTTTCATCCTGGAAATTGTCTCCCCTTCAGTGATTCAGCGTCTGCCTCTGCTCTGCCGGGAGGTGGGGCTGGCAGAGGTGTGAATAACCCCAGAGAGCTGTGGTGTGATGCTACCTGGGTCTAACTCCAAATTAAAGTCTGGCAAAGGAGGTGGCAGCCTATTAATACATCTCAGGCAAGGCTGGAAATGAAGAAAGGGAGTTACTCATGGTCTGGGAAGGTGGTAGGACAAGAAGCAATGGCTGGGGGCTGAGGGAGGGAGGGGTTTTGCCCAGCCATTAGAAAGCTCCCTGAGGGGCAGCCCTGGCGCCAGGCATCTGTGGGGCAGACAGAGGGGAGGATCTTTAGGAAATGCACAGGTCATCCTGCTGACCCCATCGGTGCCATCGTCAATTCCACCGTGGGCATTCGAGAAGTCGGCGTAATGGCTGGGAAATCTCTTCTCCTGACTGCATGCAGTGCTGGGAGGCACCGTGCTGCCCATGGAGCATTGAGCAGCAGTGATTGCAGCCCTGCAGCTCCATGTTTGCCATGGCAGGGGGCTGGGCTTTGCTGCCGAGGTGCCAAGGATGCTCACAGCAGATGTGCCGTCAGCCATCCTGCTTTTCCTGCAGGTCTCCAAGGTCTCATTGGAGCTTGTGTTTTTTTTCTTAATGCTCCTGGAGTTGTGCAGTTGCACAGGAGTCTTGGCTTTCATTTAGGAGGAGGTTTGACATGTCACGGTTGTGGAAAAAATGTGTGAAAATATGGCCGTAGGCTAATAAGCGAGCGTGTCTTTATTATTAATTTTTACATAGGATCTGAAAATGAAGGCTTCTGGGGGGATCAGGCTTGGACTGGTGGAGCTGTTGGGTTTGCAAGGGCTGCAGTGCTGGGTTTGACCTGGGGAGCTCTGATCCCCACACCTGCAGGGACTGAGCTTTTTTTAGAGGGAAAACAGTGCTGGGCAAGGGGGGTGAGTGATGTCCAGGGGCAAAGTTTGGGGTTGCACTGGCAGTGTGGGTGCTGGCAGCCAGCCCTGGGCGCTCCCCCTTCTCTGCACTGAGCAGAGCTTAAATGCCACAGGAATCCGTGTCGCTTTTCAGAGGCTGTTACAGCAAATTGTTAGCAGGCGAGGGGCAGCGCAGGAGCTGTCGCTATCGGCTGCGTTTTGCTAATCTGATCTGAAGGGTCCTCTTGTGAGTGCATCTGGAGCGGTCCCTGCCTCGCTCTGCAGATGCAGATTGCCATGTGTGGGATAAGGTGCACTGAGACATGCCAGGTTCCCCTCCCAACTCTAAAGCTGTGCCCCCCCCGTGTGCTGCTGCGTCCTGCGGCTTTGCACCTGAGTGTACATCAGTGCACGGTGAGTCAGGATGGAGAAGGCTGTGCGTGGAATCCTGAATAACACTTCTCACTTCAGAAAACACCTTTATTGCAAAAGCTGTTTGGTTTCCTGGGGCAGTTTCCATTCGTGCAGGGCAGTTGATGTTCCAGGAGCTGCTGTGTGTCCCAGTGGGAGTGCAGCACACATCCCGTGATGGGTGGCTCTTCCAGCAAGCAGAACTGCCTTCGGTTCCGATGAAACCCCATTGCCGAAGTGGAGAAAAATCCATTCTGTGGAAGTTTTGCTTGTTGGGAATTTCTTTTGCAGATGAGGTAGTTAGGGGATTTTTTTCATTAAAAGCATATATATATATATCTCTATATTTGAGTTTCGCTGGATTTCCATTTTCCAGCCAACTCTCTCTGCGATGCTGTTCCTGCAGCAGCGTATGGCTTTTTTTTCCCCTCAGGAAATTTTCTAATATCAATTTAATTTTGACTCTCACAACTGCATCTATTCCGCAGGGAACGCTCCCGCCAAGGAAGTGTTCCCTCTTAGCAGCAAGTTCATTTTCCAGCTTAAAAACATCATTCAGTCATTCCTAATGAAAGATATAATCAACTTTCAGGCTTCATGGCTTAGCTGAGCCCCTAATGGGGATGGGGAAACCATTCCAACAGTGGCTCAGCCTGCCATTCCCTCACTGCAGGCTGTGCTCACAGCTTGCAAAGAGTTGCACTGGGTGACGTTGCACCCAGAGAATGCAACCCGTGCAGGGCTGTGCACATGTGGGTGCAGCATCCACGTGGGTGCAATGCAGGAGTTGATTGCTCGATTTGTGGCCTTTGCAGCCTGCAGGGTTTGCTCCATTCCAGCCCCAAGCTGAAGCTTTCGGACATTGCTGCACACAGTGCTTTGGGGCCGCTGGGCACGCAGATTTGCTTTGCTTTGCTGCATGACATCTGCAGGCAGTGGGTCAGCTGAGCTTTTGTTTTCTTGCCTCGGAATGAACGAGAAAGAAGAAAAACCCAGACAGCCCCATTTGTGTCCTGTCTGATTGCATTTCCGTGCCTACATATCTGCTCTGCATAAATGTTGGTGGAGCGCTACGGGGGGAATAGGCTGTCGTTGCATTAATGTGCCTTGCAGCAGAAAGGGCTCGGTTTCCTTTGAGACCTCACTGCATTACAGCACAGGTACTGTACCACACATCCCCTCCTGCACCCAGATCTCCCTCCTGAGCAAGCAGGATTACACTGCTCTGCATTCCCCGTGGGTCTGCACACACACACACAGCTCCCCCAGCCCATCAGTCCATGTCCTTCTGTCCTTCTGCTGAGCCTTTCACTGCTGCCTTTCCTCCCTCTGACTTACAGGATTAGGCACAAAAATGGAGGGTTGTGGTGTGTAACAGTGGGGCTGCAACTACCTTAAAAATAGAGTGCAATTACACCATGGCAATGCTTCTGAATCACCTCCCCACCGCTCGCTACTCCTGATAACTGGCATTTCTCTGTGTTTCAGCACTAAGGATGCCTGCTTTCTGCCCAGTTGTGCCTTTGGCTTCTTGGTCACCCTGTCTGTGTGGTTTTAGCATTCAGTGGCACCACTGATACTGCACTTATTCTTTAATTAATTTACAGCCATGGAGCTGCCCTTCCAGTTATATGTGCGGAAATTACAAGCGTGGGAAGCACAGCTGCTGTGCAATCATCCCACCACTGCACTGTGATTGCACCTGTTGTGCCATCAGCGTGCAGCTAAGGTGGAGTTTTGGTGGCTCTTTTGGCATGGATGGGGGAATGGTGGAGTCACAGAGCTGACAGGTGACCCACAGAGCTCATGGAGGGCAGCTCCTGGCTCCACGCAGCATCACCCAGAAATCACACCCACACCCGGAGTGATGATGCTGCAAAGGCTGGTGGTAGAAGCCAAGCACACAGCTTCTGGGGTACAGCAGTGGGATTTTTTCCATTTGGACCCCAAATCTGTTGAATTTATGATGTTAAGCAACCTCTTTTCCCTTGGTGATTTGCCACGTGTGACAATCCTGCTGTTGAGAAGGGTCCCACTCAGCAGACTTGGGCTGACAAAGCTGAGCTCAGTGCCTGTCACACATCTCAATCTTCCCCTTTTCACTGGAACAAGGAAAGCTGTTTTCCTGCCTCTTGAAGCTGGTTGAGACCTACAGATGACGAGCACAGTAACGTAATGCGTTTTTATCATTATTAAGCTCCCAGCGCCTCTTTCCCTGTCAGTACAATCAGGCTAATGAGATGTACCTACAGCTCCCAGAGCTGGGAGGACAATTCGGTCCATTTCTTCCATTTGGATGGAGCAGAGCGCTGTCGGTTGCCCATATCCCTCTGCCACCACTGGTGCCAGCTGGTGCAGGCTCCAGGACCTGGGGCCAGGGTCCTCCCTGGTGCATCATCATTGACTTTAATTGGGCTCCGCCAGGGAGAGGTTTGGATTGCGGATCTGCTGGCGGTGGGTTGGTGCCAGATGGCAGATCTCCATGTCCTCTTCCCCTACAGCCTGAAGGCAGAGAGGGGAAAGAGCCTCGCAAAGGGGGAAAAATGGGCAGAGAATCCTGAAACACAATGAGGGCTGATTCAAAGCTGCTGCGCTCCAACCCGGTTTGCTCATTATGCGCTTGTAATTGGCATCTGAGATGTGTGCTTAGAAGCAAAGCCTTGCTACTCCGTGGCCAAGTTCTGCAGTGACGTCGCTGCCCTCCCCACAACACCGTTTCTCCTTACTTAACACAGAGTCATTAAGGTTGGAAAAGACCTCAAAGATCATCTGGTCCAACCATCAGCCCTTCCTCCCACCGTCCCCGCTGAACCTTGTCCTTATGGCTCTATGACACTAATGCTGAAGTGATTTAATGACCAGCCCGGATGTCCTGAGGGAGGGACACGACTCCTTCAACCACCACAAAGCATTGGGGCTTCGTGGGGGGACAGCAGGGCACTGTGCTGGTGGTGGTCTTGGGGTGTTTGTGTAGGGAGCCCTTGGCTTTCACGCTCTTCACCGTGAACCCTTCTGCTCTGAATCTGCTCTCCCATTTTGATATTCCCTTTTGTGCTGTAGAGCTCGCTCATGGCTATTTTATGTATCTATCTATAGTTGTATAGTTAAGAAAAGATGGCCAAATTGTGGCTTTTCACACTCGTTCTCACTCTGCAAAGAAGAGCAGTGATGGGAGGAGGTGGCAGCGATTGGTATAAGCACAGTGGGATGTGGGGACACGGGGGGTTCCCTAAAGCAGCCCAGAGCTGTCACCCAGAGCCCCTTCTGTCACTGCTCCATCTGTGCCTCGTGGGTTATCTGAGGACGTGGGGTCCATAGAGCAGCAGTCAGAAGGGAGCAGCGCCGTAGTACAACCACATGGAAGCTGATAAATCGCAGTGATGGCTTTGCCAGCAGGGAGGAAAAAAAAAAGAAAAAAATCCAACACCCTGTAAATTTACTTTGTTTTGATATTCAGCTACTCCTTTTTCTTGTGGAGTATGTGCTAATGTGTATGATAGCTCCGTGGCTGTGTCAGAACACAATATTCAGATGGTTCCCACCAGTTGGTGCTTGACGAGCTGTTTCGGAAGGCTGGCATGGAAGAGGGGAGCATCTCCATGTCAGCATCCCCCCACTCCCGCCTGCCTTCATCTCAGGCCTCCATCCCCACCGAAATGAGCAGCAAATCAATGTGTGCCTAATAAAAGATGATTGGAAATTGCTAATAGGAGTGTGGGAGGGCAGCCTTGCCGCCCGGAGCCGAGATGAGTATGGATTTTCTCTTGCCGGGGATTGTAAACACTGCTGAGCTCCCCAGAGAGCCCCGGATGCTCACCCTCTCCTTTTGCCCTCATCGTTCTCCATCAGCCTTAAAGGAGCCCAGTAATGGCAATTAGCTGCATTAATTAGCAAGAGCTAGCAGCGCTTAGCCCCCGTCCCAAGCTGTACATGCTCTGGAAGGCATGTGATAAATGAGGGCATCGGGTGGGGAGGTTCTCAGTGCCTTGGTGCTGCGCTTTAATCTCTGTTCCCTGTATCTGGGAGCCCCTTATTTATTTACAGTGACCCCCACGCCTCCCTGGGCAGCCTGTTCCAATGCATTACCACCCTTTCAGAGAAAGGAATTTTCCCTAATATCCGACCAGCAGATGCAAAACCCCTTCTGGGCAGCTGGTGCATGTGGTTCATCCGTGTCACAGGACAGTCCAAAGGCAGCTTTGAGGATGCTCTTTCTTTGGAGTGAGGTGCCCAGTGCCAGGACACGGAGCTTTGAGGTGTGATGCCCAAAGCTCTGCTTGGCAGCAGCCCGTGCATCACCGTGGCCAAAAGTATTAATGCAGGGGAAAAGTTAACCACACTTACTGAACTGCAAAAAAGGTTGTTTTTATACCCCTTTATTGGAATATAAAGACAGCTTTTATAACCTTTTAAAGGGACATAAAAGCAGCTCGGAGACTTGAAAGCTCGCTCCAATTTAAGACGGCGTGGCGATGCTGACAGGTTTGGGATGTGGTTGCAGGGAGGAGAAGGGGACTGCAGCAGGCCCTCCTGGAGGTGGCACGTGCTGCTGGGGTGCACACTGCGATGGGATCCCTCCTCTCCCCCCATCAATGGGGATTTGCCTTCATGCCCTGTGTTGGCACAGCGGTCGGTGGGACGCGACACGAACAGCAGGGTGACCTTTCCAGCAGCCCCACGACACAGGTTGAATATGGAGAGGCTGTGATGCTCTCTTCTCCCCATGCCACCTCCCAGATAATAAAGCTTCCAGACAGAGTGCTGCATGGCCACGAAGAGGACGGGAGCGGGAGCAGCTGCTTCTAATTTTGCTTCGTGGGGAGGGAGGGAGGTGATGCTGAGAGCACCCCGCATTCTCTGCACATATTTTTCATCATTATAGGCAGAAATGCCAGAGTGGTGACAGATATTAATGCAGTTCACGCCGGGAGAAAATCTTCTTTCCATCAGACTCAATGTTCAGCAAGAGGGCAGTGCCATTTGCAGCCCTCGGGAGGATGTGTTTGAAAGGTGATGTGTTCTTTCCCCAGGAAGTTTTATGCCGAGATGAAGTTCGGATTGGAGCAAGGGCACCTGGATCCATCGCAGTGGGGCATCGTGGATCCAACCAGATGTGCTGAAGAGGCTTTGAGGTTTGGGTGCAGCCCAAAGTGCCCATGCAGAGCCTGGGGATGTCACTGCCACGTGTGGCTGTTTTGGGGTTCGTGCTCCATCCCATGGCACGCAGCTGTAAGGTCTGCAGAGTTCCTCTGCACAGCGCTGCGCTTCCTCGCGCCCCTCAGCCTCCTTCTATTTGCTTATCCCACTAAATATTCATCAGTAACATTTAAGACAAAGGAAAGAGATAATTACAAGGGGAGAATTTTTTTGCAGTATTAAAGGTTAACAGAATTCTTGGCATTTGTGCCTTGTCGATCTCCGTGTAATTATGCTCATTTCCCAGAATTCAGAGGTGACTGTGCCTGTTAACTCTCAAAGATGGTACCCCGGGAATTAAATTTATGAGATCATTTCTCAAAATCTTCAGATTCAACCCAAGCATCCCGCTTAATGGCACGGTCATTATTAATATTATTCTTGGACCCGCCGCGCGGGGCAGAGGACGGGTGGCAAACAGAACACTGATGCATGTGGGCAGCAGCACGCCTGGCTTTTGTTCCTGAGCCATTTGGCAACCTCAGTGCTTTGTGAAATGAGCATTTCGCTTTGGGTTGGCGGGAGCTGCAAAGGTGTGGGTTGGAGGTCCAGCAGAGCAGCGCCGTTTTGGCTGTCAGGAGTCGGGATGGGAGCATTTGCATCTCCACAGCTCTGGTGTTTAATGAGAAAACAAGTGTTAGCCCATGCGACGTGCCTTATCAGTGCACAACAGGAGGCAAAAGCAGAGGAGCAAAGCTCGGTTCTTTGCATTCCTCGTGTCCGTGCTGGAGCTGCTGAGGAGCTGAGGTGAGCACCGAGGCACGGCTCGCTTTGCTGTGCCGCCTGAGCAGACTTTTCCTCCCTTGGTGCCGTTAAAATGCAGAGCGGGTAGGGCTGCGGAGCACTGGGTTAATGTCATACACTTACACAGTGCTATTGGATGGCCCACGGCGTGGTTTTACCCGATGTCATCACCTGATTCGTCCCATCAGATGCTGTGAGCGGAGGGGCTGCGCTCCTGAGCGCTCACACAGCACGACCTTGCAGCCATGCAGCGAGCAGCAGATTGATACGAAACCAATATCGATCCGCACCACGCACAGCTGGGATCAATCCCCCTTAATATCTTCCCCTGTGCCAGTGCAGCTCGGTATCTTTGAGAATTCTCTAGTAGACATGTTTAATATGACAGCGGCGCGTATGGAGGTGTCACTCCATCAATGCATATGTTGTGTTGGGTGGGCTGTGCTCGGAGGCTGAGATAGTGAGAACTGTCAGAAAGGAGCAATCAGTAAATCAGAACGTCTCCTAAGGGGATTTGCTCATAGGGATGGGGGGTCACCATCCCTGGGGGTGTTGCAGAGCTGTGGGGACGTGGGCAGTGGGCACAGTGGGGTGGGCTGGGGTAGGACTTGAGTTGCAACAGGTTGGGAAAAGCAGAAAGCGGAGCAGGGGGGAGCTGCTTGGATGGCTTTATGCATTTTGCATGCTGTCTGTGCCCACTGCTTGGCACCAGTGTCAGGGAATGAGGGCCGAGTGCCCGCAGGGACACTCCACACATTCAGAAAAATGGCCCCAAATGGCCCCAAATGCAATTTCTCCGCTCAATGCAGGGAAAGCCTTTGGGGCAAGAAGGGCTCAGAATGGCTCCAGCCAAGGAAGGCTCTCAATCATTGCTTCTTAATTGGGGTCGGCGTTAACAAGGGGATAAATGAGGCAGTGTGGTGAGCAGAGCAGGAGCCCACATCCTTTGTGTGCCGTGAATGGGCACTGCTGCACTGGGCTCAGTGCTGTGTGTGCACCTGACTGATGCCAAGCAATGAGGCCGTGTGTGCAGCCATGAACCTGATGGAGAATAATGCAGCGCCTTAGCATGGAGGGGAATTGTGAATGGTTTGAGCATAAATTATGGTTCTGATCATATTTGGCAACTTGAGACTAAAAATAAACGTGGACTTTGGGGTTATAGATTGCCATCTATCAGCTTTGTGAAAAGGAGAAAAAAAAAAGGAATTAAAAGCCAAATCCGGCCATAGAAATTGCCTGGCTGTGACCTACTTATGGAAAGTCAGGTTTTTTGTTGGTTCTTTTTTTTTTTTTTCTCCTCCAGGATTGAGCTCTGTCAGTATGGGGAGGTGTGGGCTGTGTGTGTGTAGGTTTGCTGGCCGCTGGGTGTGAGGGCATCCATTGAGCAGCCCCTGAGCAGATGCATGGGAGAGGGATGCCATGTAGTTCTGGGCAAGCTGGAAGAGGTGGAAACTGTTTTATTTCAGTTAATGGAGGAGCATCAGTGGCAGGCTTGCATCAGGGTATGGGACCACTCAGCGATGCACGTTGGCCTTGTTTGTTCTGTTTCACCCCAAAGCAGGAGGTTTTGCTGGAAGGCTCAGCACTGAGGAGGCCCCTGCAGCAGTGGAGAATGCTGGCTGGGGCTGGGTTTGGGCTTACAGTTGCAGCTGATTTGGGGCAAACCGATGGTGCAAAAGCCATGGCTGGGCTTTGGGGGAGCACAGGGGCGAGGGAAGGGAGCGTGCCCCAGGAGCTGCTGCAGAGTGGCACTGCTGAGTCTCACCCTGTCCAATCTTGCTGGAAAATTGAGTCAGTATCTGTCCCCTCCCCAAATATTTTGCGCAGCAGCACCCATGGCTCCTTCTGGCGGTGTCCCTGAGAGCTCTCTGCATCCTCCCTGCTGCTCATTGCTCCCCTGCATCCCTCCATGCGATGCTCCCCGCCTCTCCTGCTCGCAATTGCTGCCAGGAGGGGGGGCCTTCAGCCTTGGATGCTGCGAGAGGAGATAAATATGTGTGCAGAGCAGGTGTGTGTGCGCGCCCGGCTCGTTCCGCTTGTTTCCTGCCTGTTGCTTGCGAAGGAAGGAGATTTTTATCTGAGCAGGAAGAAAGCAAAGGAGCTGAAAGCAAGGCGAGGTGCTGCTTTGCAAGCATCTTCGTCCGTGCATGGCAGACTCTGCTGCTGTGGTCAAAAAGCAGCGAAGGAAGAAAGGCTCTCTCATCCCCAGAGGAGGCTACAAAGCTCCCTTTCTCTTCCTGCTGAACCTTCACAGCTGGACTCGGTTGCTGGCTCCTCTGCTGCTGGAGCGACTGAATTATTGAAAGGAATCTTGATTTTGTTTTCTCTTTGCTGTTTTCATGCGTTGCGTTTATTGTCTATAGATATTTTTAAAGTCTGAAGCAATTACAGCTGTCAGAAAAGAGACGAGCTGTGACAGGCTGATTTATATGTACATTGCATGTGTGCAAGAGAGGGAGAGCGGGATGGGCAGGGATTCTGCTGGGCATTGGTATGCAGGAACCAGCCATTTAAATTCCTTGGGACTTGCGGAGGACACCAAGCTTCTCCTAAGAGAGTTGGTTGGTGACTTTGGGTTGGGATGTCTGGAAGTCACTGCAAGCCTTTTGAGGTCCTCCTGCTCTCAGCACTGACAGGTGCTTTCTGTCCTCCATCGAGGGTGCCCAGCTTGAATGTTGCTTTAGGAGTTTGCATGGCTGCAGTCCTTGTGATCCCATTGGTTTTGCTGATGAAGGAGCTTGTCACTGCCCGGGCAAAGGGAGCAGGGTGTGCGCAGAGGGTCCTGTTCATGAGGGCAGCTAGTAAGTAGCACAGGGTGGTCCCAAAAGGATGCGCCAGCAAAATCAGTGCCTCTTGTTCCTTGCTGACTCACACATCCCTGAAAATTCCCTGCTCTAGGGGAAATGCAGCTCTGCACGTGGAGTTTCATTCTGTCACAAACTCATCTTGCTGTTTGCAGCTAGGTTTTGTGGCTGCAGAAGTTGTGAAGCCCTCCTGCACTGAGCAGGGTGAGCTGCAGAGCTCCCTCCTCCCGCTGAGGGCTGCAGAGAGCTGCTCCCTTCTCCAGGGAGCCGGGAAGCGGAGGGAGGGAATGCAGGGCAGCACGTCCCAGCAGTGCTGGATTCATAAAGCGGAAGGGAAAGGAGTCAGGAGAGAGATGCAAAGCAATCCCCTTCTCATATGACCTATCAGCGCGCACAATAATAATAAAGCTTTATTTGATTGAGTGTTTCCTCTGCCTGGCACAGCTCATAATGTTGGAGAGATTAAATAGCACAGTTAGTGAATTAAGCAGTAGTTTACAGGGGATTCAGAGACTCCGGGGATTAGTAACGGGCTACGGATCCTTTCACATCTAGGTCACCCCTCGGAATCCAGCTCAGGTTGGCAGTGATTTAAAGCCCACAAAAATTCCCCGGTGCGGGGCGAGGGCTGCAGGGCGTGCGGCGAGGGGTGGAGGAGGGAGGATTTGGGGACGGGGCAGTGCGTGAGCCGGGGGTGCGGGGCTGCAGGAGCTGAAGGCAGAGCAGCTCTCTGTGGCTCCGGGATGTTGAGCTCTGAGGATTGCTCCCAGCACCTTTTGCCAGCACGAAGCTGTGCCTGGAAATGTTATTAACGCGTCCGGCCGCTAGCGGAGGGAAGGAGGAACTGCTCGGCATAAGCAAATGCGATATCTGTTAAATTATGAGCTGATAAAAAGTACTCGGGGACTGCGCTTGCAGCTGGGGAGGAATTTAGCACTGACGCTCATGTCTGTGAGGTGCAGAGGACCAGGAGGGCACCCTCCTGCCTCTCCTCGTCGCTGCCTGCGTGGGTTTTTTTTTGGTGGGTGATGGGAAGTGTGGGAAAGGGGAACCATCCTGCGCCTCAGTTTCCCCTCCTGCACAGCGCCTTTGTGCCCGGGGAGGGGATGGCGTGGAAGCAGAGGGGGTAAATATCAGAGGTCGTTTGGCTGCCGGGTGCAGGTAAGCACGCCGGGAAGCGAGGAGGGGAGAAGGGGGGGAGGTACCCCATCCCATCCCCGTGGAGCACGGTGCGGTGGGGGTTAAGGCGGCCGTCCTTCGCCTGAGAGCGCGCGCCCACTGCCTGCGCGCGGCTGTGCGGTGCTGTGAGCGTGCGGGAGCCAAAGTGCCGGTCAGTGATGGAGCCGCTGCCATGACAACCCCGGGCAGTCAGCCTGCGTGCCGCGCAGGGATGCTCCCCAGCAGCCGTGCCGCCGGGGCTGGGATGCTGCCGCCCTTCTGCACCCCGTCCTCCTGCTGCTGAGGGTGTCCGACATCCCAACATCAACTGACGTCCCAACATCATCCGACGTCCCGCAGCCCGGCATCCCAGCGCCCTGCGTCCCGCTGGGACCAGCCTGCCTTTGGGACCCCGCGCTGGGGCTGGAGGAGGAGAGGGACTGCTGGGCACTCGGAGGCCTTTGCCCGCGGTGCCTTTGTTGCTTCTGGACCCGCTTGCTAGCTCGCTGCAGGGAGTGGTGGTCTTTTTTCTGCCGCCTGTTGTTGGCTTTTCTTTCATTTTTTTTTTTTTTTTTTTTTTTTTTTTTTTCCCTTGTTTTTATGGACTGCCCCCGCTCGGGGAGCTGCGAACTCGGGACAAGTGTGTGTGTGCGGGGCGGGAGCGCGGCGCAGCCCCCGGCACCTCCGTGCCCAAGTGAGCCTCGGACTGCTCCCGGGAAGAGCCGGCTCGCCCAGCGTCCAGCACCTTTGCCACTTCTCCTCCTCCTCTTCCTCCTCCCCCCGGCCCTCCCGTCCTCCTCCCTCACCCGAGGATACTGGGGACTCCCTCCGGATGCCGCTCGGCAGGCTCAGTGCTCGCAGGCTGCCTTTCCAGGGGCTCTCCTGATCTCCGTGGAGCTCCGCATCGCTCGCCTCCGCGCCCGCCCCGGTGGTTTTGCTCCCCCCCGTCCCCACACACACGCACCCCCTCCCTCCTCTCCCCCCTTTTCGCTCCCGGTGGCCTCGTCGGGTGTGTTTTTTGCCTGGTGGAAAAGTCCCTGCTGCCCAGGATGGGGGTCGGTGGGTGCTTAGCCCTGCCCTGGAGGTGCCTAGTCGTCCTCTGTCTCAGGCTGCTCTTCCTTGTGCCCGCAGGAGTGCCCGTGCGCAGCGGAGATGCCACCTTCCCCAAAGCTATGGACAACGTGACTGTGCGGCAAGGGGAGAGTGCCACGCTCAGGTAGGAGCTGCTGCCTCGGGTTGTGCTGGGGGGAGTTGTGCTGCGCGGGAGCTGCCTGTGCCTTTGGGATGTGCCTCAGTTTCCCCAGTCGGGGAACTAAAAAGCTGTGAGTGCCGCTCCCCTCTTTAGGGCAGCGGGGGGGATGTGGGGCTGTGTGCTGCACCCCCTGCTCAGGTCCTGTCTGCAGCGGTGCCATGGGAGCAGGGGTTGTGCCCAGCGCTGTGCCCCACTCCTGGTCCCTATTCTCGCAGCAGATGGGCGCAGTGTCCTGCTGGGGCTGCTGGGCAGGGACACGAGCAGTACAAGGCTGCATTTTAATTGCTGTGCTGGGAGCAGTGCTTGCAACTCCGGAGAGACTTTTATCTGCGGGGTTGGATGTGTGCAGGGGAGTGAGTGGAGCAGGGCCAAGGCAGGATGACAGAACAAGGGGATGATCTTTGGTCGGACTCTCTTACAAATGTGAATCCTCTCCCTGTGTGTTTGCTGGGACTCAGCATCCTGTAGCTGTGCCTTTCAGCCCCACAGCCCCTGCACCTTCCCAGGAGGAAAGAACGGAGCAGCCGTGTGCCATCCCGATGATTTTGTCTTGTGGCATGTCATGGCTGGGCCAGAAAGGTTGGGTGTGGGTGCATAGGGGTGTGTTGGATCAGAGCTCACCTCCTGGCTTCTGGTTAAAATAGCTCTTCCAAACATCTGGGCTTTCCCAAGCACCGAAAATCCTATGGATTTACAATGGGATGTCGAAGAGGGAAGGTTTCTTGTTAAGGGAGCAAAAGGTGCAGGAGCCGTGGGTATGGGCACTCTGCAAACTCACTGGGAGGAGGAGAACTGCTCTGCTTGGGGTCCCTGCCCACGGTGCCCAGCCCCGCTCAGTGTGCAGCGTGCAGACAAACCAAGCATTGCACAGAAAGCAGAGGGACAGCGGCGTGAGTCAGCACAGAGTCAGGGCTGCTTTCCTTCTCAGCGAGGCTGTTGGGTGGTGACACACGGGTGACAAATCTTGCACCTGGCTTTGGGAAGCAGCCCTGCAGACAGTATTCCCATTGTGCTTTCCCTTGGGCCCGGTGCTTTTGGGAATTACCCATCTCATGGCATTAGTTTGGTCACTGGAGAGGTGTAGCAGTGCGTGTTGCAGTGGCAGTTGGGTGGTTTTTTCCTGCTGGTGTAAGGTGGGGACGGTTGGGAGCAATGAGTCGCTCTGGCGGTGCAGCCATCGATCTGTTGTTTGGGAGTTCACTTGTTCAGAATAGCAATGCTGCCGCGTGTTTCCTCCCGCCCAGCACACTGATGCTGGGAGCACAGGGAGGGGGAAAACGGTCTTCCTCTCTTTTTTCCTCCCTTCCCACTCATTTCCATGCGCGGTGGGAGGACGGCGAGCCGCAGCCAAGGACTTGGAAGGAAGCATATGTCTCTGGAGGTCCCTTTTTATGGTTCTTGCTTTTTTTCTTCTTTTTTTTTTTCCCAGCTGACAAAAGGGAAAGCAAGCTGAAAAACTTTGCTGCTTCTGTGAAAAACCCCACGAGGGCTGCAATTAGGTTACTCCACACTGGGTGCCAGCAGCCCTGCAATGCCCTCCCTGCTCCATGTCCGGCGTGCTGGTCACAGCACAGTGCATAGCTGCAGGGAGCAGCTTGTGCCCAGGCCCAGCAAAGCACAGCCCCAAAGCTCATTTAAAGGCGTGCAGGCTTTGCTCTGTGTTGTTCCACAGTTATGTTTGGGTGTATGGCTGCAGGTGCTTTGGTTGAGGATGGTGCGTTTGGGGTCAGTGCTATGGGGCTGCGCTCGTGTGCCTGCAAGGATGAGTCAGAGTGGGGTGGGGGCACCAGGGATGTTTGTTTTCTTCTGTATTGGGATGTCTGCTGAAGCACACACACTTTTGTGTTGCTTTGGTCATGGTTAAATGTAAATCTGTGGTTAGATGCTGGTATAGAGCTTGTGCCTGGGGTGGTTGTGGGCGAGTTACTCTGGGGTGCAGTAGAAACTGCAGGGATGGGAAGAGGGCTTGTGGATGTCCAGCCTGACTTCTCAGTGCCTTTATCAGTGCCCGTGTTGGGCTCTTGGGGTTATGCTTAGGGCTTGAGGATAGCATAGCGTGCCTTTCTTCATCACATGGTGAGGGTGAGGCTGGTCCATCCCATCCCACACCTTGGTTGCATCCTACCCTCCCTCATAACAAGCAGCTCGCACCCTGTGCTTGCAGCAGTGCCGAACCCAACCCATTTCTCAGACCTCTGCAGGAGCTTTCTCAGCACCAAAACAAGAGGTTTGATTGCGGTTTCACTCTGATAGGCATCAGTCAGCACTTCCCACGCACGGCTCTGACAATGCCAGCAGCACACATGGGTGCTTGCAGGCGTCCCCATGAGTTCACAGTGCCCTGAGCAGGAGCAGGTGCAGATCCAAGCAGAGCAGCACTTCTTTCCCTGACTGCTCCCTGGTTTTCCCGATGCTTTTATTCACTTTGATTCCACCGTGAAGAGTCAAATCTGAGTTTAACAGAGGCTGAATCCCTTCTAACCCCTATGTTTCATGTGGTTTCTGTGCCCTTTGCCATTGCTCTCCACAGTGCTTTACCTGAACCTGTTTTTACAAATGCATTTTGCCTGTGTTGTGCTCTGGAAGTAATTTTGGAGAAATGATAACTTGGCAGTGAAACAAAACAAAATCCAGCATGTTTGTTTGCCTTTGACGGATACAAACAGAACCTGCCTGCTTGCTGCACAGGAGGGAATCTTCCTCACACACAGCTCTGTTCTGTGTTGGATTTGGGTCCCTCCCTGTACCCACAGACCTGCAGCAGAGGGGCTGCACAGCCCCAATGCATCCCCAGCGCTGCTTCTGGCTTTGCTTGCGACGGCGTTTCTGAGAGAGGAGTTGATTGCTAAAGTGACATGTCAGCAAATCTCAGCCACCTCTCCCCCATCTCCGAGATGGAATCAGCCTGAAGTGAGGGGGGGGGCGGCGGGGGGGGGAGAGAAAAAACACACACACGTCATATGCATGGATTATTTTTATTTTTTCTGAGTACAATTTCCATCTGAGATGAGATGCGCTCCTGATTGCTGTGCCAGAGAGGGCTTCCCTTTATAGCTCTGCTGCCTCGAGCTCAGCGTGGCTTTTGGGGCTGGGGGCATCTTGTGCATTTCTGTGTCCATCCTAAGGCTGAGTGCCAGCTTGAGGAAGGTGTAAATCCAGCAGATGGCACTTTGGGATGAGAATGGCTGGTTGGTTGAGGATCAGAGCCTGTAGGTACACAGCTGTCCAGTGGGAAGGTGCTGGGGTGGCATTTCTGAGTGCTAAGCCAGTGTTATGAGATGGAAGTTCATCTGGTGTTAGGTGCCCCCCGAGGTCCTATCAGTGTGTTCGTCTCTGTGTAGCCCTTGGAACATTTCCTTTCTCTGTCTCTGTGAGTCATCTGCTTGCACTGCAGTCTTCGGTGGTGGGATGTGCCCCTCTGTTGGGAAAAGTGCAAAGTGTGTTATGCAGGGGGGCTCTGCAGATGGCCAGCAGCACCCTGCTCTCACCTGGAGCTTGGAGCCCCAGCAGTGGGACGGCCTTCACCATGACTGAGCTCAGAATCAAGCATGGGACCTGAATCTGTGCCCCTTCTGTTGGCTTCAGGGGATTTATCCAGCCTTGGTCTAGCAGAACTGCTCCTCTCTTCTTCCAGACCCCCCAGCCTGCCTGTTTCTGTATGTGGTGCTGGAGCTCAGACACCCTTATTTTCCTTCAGGAGGAAAGGGGGAAAATAGGAAGGACTTAATCTACAACCACATCAGCGGGAGAACTGGCTAATAGAAATTGTAATGAGAATACAGAGCCAAACAAACAAGCAAATGGGAAAATGCAATCCCCCCAATGCAATAAAGAGATTTATGCCGACAAAGGGGCTGATCCGGCTCTCATTAATGTCACCACAAGTCTTTATCCTAACTGTAATGGACTGTGGATCAGGTTGGAAGACAGCATCTTAGCTACAATATGCAAACTGTTGACGCCCTGTGCAAGGAATAGCAATGCAGAAAGCCTTCTCCCAGCAGGAAGAGTTGGCTCTTTGTTGCATGCAGCACCTCTGCAAGGCAAATGCGTGATGCCCTTGGGTGTAATGTTCAGAGGTGCAAAAGCCACTGGAAGCTGAGAGCTAGGCTGGCTGCTTGGATCTCCTTCTGCTGGAATGCCACGCATGCCTTCATTGCCAGGGCGTTAGGAATCTCGCCTTGAGTAAGGGTTCCTGGCTCTTCCCAAGCGTTGGCTCTTCCAAGCAGCAGTCCTGCTGGAAAGAGATCGGTGGCTTACGTGCAAAATGAGGAGATGGGAGAGCAGATGGGTGGGGATGGGTGGCTGGAGGCAAACTTGGCAGCTGTGCTGTCCTCTGGAAGAGGAGCTGGTGGTGATACTGAGATGGGGACGGGGAGGGAGAGACACCTCTGGGGAGGGAAAGGACACCAGGGGTCAAAGAGGAGACGCATGAGTCTAGCTCTGCATGCCAATGAGGACAGAGTAAATAAGGAATAAAACCACCTTTCAGCACGAGCAGCTGGTGAAATATCACAGGTTTGTTTGGTGGATTTTTTTTTCCAGAGATGGGATATTTTGACCGACTCTGCAGCCATAAATGGCTCTGACACTTGTGTCTGTTTTATCAGACACATGCAGAGCCCCAGACATGATCCAAACATCCATTACTTTGGATTTTTAAGCCTGATATTTAAAAAAAAAAAATCATGATGGGTTCATTATTTTCCCAGCGTTTTGTTCTCTGTTCAACAGAACTTGGGTGCTTTTCAGTTTCTTGTACATCCCTAATAAGAAAGTGTCAGGCAAAAGAAACTCCCCAGGGTATGGAGGAAGGGAGCAGGACAGCTCTAGGTTTAGACCCACTCCCAGATCCGTAGGTGATGTGGACCTGCAGGTGGGCACAGCACTGACATCTGGAGTTAGATTTGGATTCTTAGCCTGAAGTCATTCAAATCCAGTAAATTTTAGGTGTGAGGCTTTGCTCCTGAGTAATCCTTGCTGTGTTACATCTTTGGTGCTCTCCGACAGTCCAGCACAAAGATATTGAGCTCAAAGGAAGAAGGGCCATCTCTGTGACAGGATTGCAGGGCCTGGGTGAAAGCAAAGCTCATCTCTGTGGGTCCAGTGCTCACCTTGCAGGGACATTTCCTGGGAGCTGGGCAGGCACTTCGTCCTCCAGCTTTGAGGTGGAAAATTAGCACTTCAGTTCCATAAGGTTTTAGAGCATCTTATGGGAAATTTTGTCTCAGAGGGGAAGAATTCCTGGAATCAGAGTTTCCCTTTGGCTGCAAAAAGAGTGTTTTCCTGCCCACCTCTGAGCTGCTCTCATTCTGAAATCAGTGTTTCCCTCTTACTACATCCTTCCTTATTGCTTCTTGAACTGTAGGAGCTGTTCTGCTTTGACTCGAACAAGGTTTCTGTTGAATATCAGCTTGCAGAGGCCAAGCTATAGGCTGGCCATTGCACACTGAGACCCCATTTGCTCAGCAGTTCAGTGCAAGGTGTAAGTCAGGGCAGGATGTGGCAGTGTGGGGAGGCAGCAGTGTGGGTACGTGAGTCCAAGGCACTCCAGTGTGCTTGTGAGACGTGATTTAGTCCTCTGCAAACACACCGTGAGGAGCTCAAGGCAGCATTACCCTTGACTTTCCTCTCCCCTCTTGGTGCTTATGCTCTGTGGCACGGCAGGATGTGGCCAGAAGGCCAAAATCTCACCTTGGGTTGTTATTGCCCTGTCGTGGAGATGGATGTTTGAGGGAGATACCTTCACTGGTGCACGTCAGCTACATCTCCTAAATTTCCCTGCTTGTCCTTGGCTGGTGGAGGACAGCAGCTGCAATCTCCTTGCTGGTTTACAGCCAGCAACACGCAGGCTGCTGATCTCGTTTAGCCAAATACGGGGCTTTGACCTCAGACACATGCGTGGGAGCAGCACATGAGACACCGTGGCCATCTATAGATCCACCTGCACCATCTTGGTGGCCTCCATCCAGTTAAATGGCCAAGATCACGGGGGGTTGAATACCAAGAAAAGACTTGGCTTGATGGCCAAGAGTCACATGGGAGAAACTCTATCCTCCATGCTAGGACCCAGCCTCAGTATTAGGGAGCTGCATCATGAACCCATAGAGGTGCTGGATGGAAGGGTGCAGAGCAATGGCCTGGTGCAGCCCAAAGGATGGGATGGGGATGTGCCCACTCTTATCACTACTTCTCTTCGCCTTGCCAGTTGTCAGTAACTTAACTAAGCCATGGCTGGGCTGGGTGCAAGCAGAGATCTGTCCTAGGAACCTCTTGCTTATCATACCTGTCCTTTTAGGAGCATGTTTCAAAACTTCATGCTTCGTACTTCTCCTAACAAGCGTGACTGGGGGTAGGATACTGATGTCTCTTTCTGTGATGTGAAGTCTGGATTTCAATCTCTCATTTTTCAGCACCTCCAAACCGCCCTCCTCTGATGCTGGGGTGGTTTCTCCCCACCATTGGGTTTTCCTGCAGTCAGCACCCATAGCCAGGCTGTGCTGCGCTGATGTGATGCAGGCAGTATAGAAATCGGCACATGACATCTCCCTCTCTACGCTGCTGTAAAATTAGCTTCATCTCAAGTGGCAGAAAATGATCATATCCTCGCTCGAGGGCGATGAAGAATATTCCTGAGTCACTGCTAGTGATGAAACAGGCAGAAAATCCAGAGTGATACACAACTGCCCACTCAGTTTTAATCGCCGAGGCCATTTGCTGCTGCAGAGCCCAGGGAAGCGCTTCCTCCTCCTCTCCTTCATCCCCATCCATCACCTGCAGTGCCGGTCCCAGCGCCGGGCCACGAGCAGCGAGTGTTCCTTTGTGTTCCCTGGGAGGAGAGGAGGAGGGAGAAGCTTTGTTTCCATAAAGTACGGGAGGAAATCAAAGCAACCTCTGTTCCTCAGTTCTCCTCCTGTAATTCTGCAGCCTACTCCCAGCTCACCCTCATCCCCACAAATCTTCCCTCTGCTCATGGCTCAGAAGCAGCCCTGTGCCCATCAGCTTTAGTTCAAAGCTTTCTCCTTGGGTTTTTATGTTGCCGCCTTGGAATGAAGCACCCTCTTTCCTGCAAGTGCCAGCTCAGCGCTTGGGAAACGCCTTGCCAAATTTGCTGGTGACTAGGCCAAGAAAACCCTTCAAAACACTGCTGATCAGAAGCAGAGCACAGCAATGCTTTCGTTCCCAGCATATGCTCACTGGCAGCTTGTGAGAGCTGAGCACTCCTCGAAGGAGCTCCTGCAGCCACACTGTGCCGTGCCGTGCCATGCCACACTGTGCCATGCTGTGCTCTGCCATGCCGTGCTGTACCATGCTGTGCTGTGCCATACCATGCTGTCCCTACCTCCAGCTTGCACGTGCACTGGAGATGTAGGGTCTGTAAAGGCTCTTAGGACTTGTCAGTGTTTATCCCTTAACCTGATTGTAGATGTTTTCTATCCTGCACATTTGCCAGAGTATGCTATTCAGACAAAGCTCTCCTGGTGTCACACTTCTGCTAGCATAGCTTAATGTCTCCCAAAGCCTGTGAGGGGAATACGCACCGCTGGCAAAAGCACAGATGCGCAGGCATAAAAGTGTCAAAGCAGGGGTTTTGCCAGCTCAGAGCCATTGCAGCAGCTCGCTCCACAGATGCAGCCTGCCACACCAGCGAAGCTTTTCCGCACCAATTGGCCAAAGCCAGGCAGGTTCCCCCAGACCCCCACTCTCCTCTCCATCATCCCCCAGCTCTGCACGCCGTGCACTGATTTGTCGCGACGATGGTGTCAGTGTGAGCAGGTGCAGAGCTGCAGGACATGCTCCAAGCAGCTCGCTTTGGAGGTTGTTCCAATGTGCTTTATCCTGTCTGCACACGGTGCAATAAACATGTGTTTTTCCTCCTTCTTTATTTCCCCATCCCTTCCCCAAAGCCATCCAGATGCTGGCTGCTGCCTTTTGGGTGAGGCTGCACTTCAGGGAGGTGGGTGTTGAGCTGAGTAGAGGGCTGAGCAGTTTGGGATTGCTGAGTGTTGTGATGACCATCTCTTGCATTCTGTACATGCCAACCATTGGCACGCATGGAAATCTATCTGTATCGCTATAGGGGTGTAACACACAGAAACTGAGTGTCTGTCTGTGTTGGTATGGAGCTGTAACACGTGGGAGCTGCATATCTATCCATATCAGTATGGAGGTATAACACATGGATTCTGAGTAGCTGTATCAGTGCAGAGGTATAACACAGGGAAACGGAATATCTATCTGTGTAGTTAAAGAGCTATATGGGTATAGAGGTATAGAAATATGTAGGTATAGAGATACAGAGATATATAGTTGGTGCACAGCTAATGAACTGAGATAGATACGGTGCAGGGGGGAGCAGTAATTCCTGCAGATACCTACAGAGAGATGCAGGGTGCAGAGCTGCAGGCAGTGGGAGCGGTGCAGATGGAAAAGCACCTGCAGGGAAGCAGTGCTGAGGTGGAGCAGAGTTGGGGGCACCTGGGGGAGGTGGGGGGGTCGGGCATGGGGAACTGCTCTCATCTTTCCTCTGTGCTGCCAAGCGCTGCGCATCGCTCCTGCTGTGATTCTGAAACAGCCCTGGAGAAATCAGGGGGATAACAAGGGAGGGAAGGCTGTGGCTTTGTTAGTGGCATTTGTTTTGTTTTCTTTCCTGGCATGAGAAGGAAGAAATAAAGTTGGATTTCAAGTGGGGTTGTTGCAGTAATGGGGGGAAATGAGAAATGCTCTTCAGCTGCCTTCTCCCTCCTCGCGGCCCCATAAATAACCCTTCTCACGCAGAGACGGCTCAGCTCTTACTTAGAGAGCCCATTTTGGCTGCCTTTATTTGTTTTGCTGCAGCTCAAGGACTGCTTTCATGAGAGCAGAGCACCTTGTTGGGGCCCAGCAGCCCTGGGGCTGCTCCTTGGAAAGCCAAATGTCCACAGCTGGCTTTTGGGGAGCCCCTGTGTTTGCATGGCGTGGTGCTGTTGGTTCCCTGCTTTCCAGCTGTGCCCTTTGTAGGTCCTTCAGCAGCATCCAGTCTTCATAAAACTGTGCAATAGCTTTGTCCAGCAATGGAGCAGAGCTTGCAAATTGCATCTGGGGACCAGGGGACAAATAGTTCCGTTGTGAGATGGGATGGATCTTCATCCGAGGAGTTTTGGGCAGATGCAGTGTAATTCAGCCACAAAGTCAGTCAGCCCTTCCTCGTGAACCCATGGAAGCAGGGTGTAGGAGGTCATGTCCTCTGCATGCCCTTTTTCCACTTCACCATTTCTGCTGATTTTTGTTGGTCAACTGATTTCTTGCAAGTTTTAGAGAGGGCTGGGAGTTATATGCCTGTAACTTCCAAGTGAGGCAGGTAGATGTCCTCAATGATCCTCATGGGCTCCTTCCAACTTGGGATATTCTATGATTCTGTGTTGACAGACCCCATTAGCTGTCTGAAATAATGTAGGAATGAGCCCAACTCTTGTGGGAGACACTCAGGACTCACAGGATAGGATTTTCAGGGTTGGAAAAGGCCACCAACATCATCAGGTCCAGCCCCAGTCCCCATGAGAATTGGCACAACATGGGATTCGAGGGAAAAGAGAGCTTCAGTCTGCACTGGTGTCACCTAAGGTACCCAAATGTGTAGGAAACCATTGAGGTGTGCATGGAGGTGCTCGTTATGGGTGCGAAGATGGTGCGGTGTTGACGGGGACAATCTGCCAATCCTGGTGTCAGGAAGCAGCAGCAAAAAGCTCAGGGTTTTGTTCTGACCGCTGCTGATATCCAGTGGGAGATGCTGCACTCTGCTAGAAGATGGCACCAGCTGGTGTCTGTGGCTTTGTTGGAGCTGGCTGGCTCACCCTTCATTCAAGGGGGGAAAAACAGCACAACAGCAATGACAAGGGGAAGAAAAAAAAAAGCCCATAGCTCGCTTTCCAGAAGTTCCTAATGCTGCAACAGGCAAAGCATCGGAGATAAAAGAAATAAAAAAGCGAGGGAAAGAGGGAGAAAATGCGTTTATGAGCTCTCAAGCTAACAGCATGCAACTCTCATATTATTTTTCCTTCTTAGCCTTTGAAACAGCACAACGGCCCGGAGCCTTCCCGGCAGATGGACAATGTGCATGCCTTAACCACTTAACAGCCATTAGCCTAATTTCACATACTGGAGCCAAATTAAATAATAAGTAAGAGGCTATGAAAAGCTGGTTTGGAGCCTGTGTTACTGCCTTTCACTTGATAACCTTCTCATAAACAGATGCTCTCTCTCTACCCTATTAACCTTGTCTGAGAGCAGGGGGGGGTTGGCGAGGCAAACAAGCCAGACCCCAATGGTGAGAGCCAGGCCAGATGTGTGTGGGGGGGGGCAGATGTGTGGGGCCAGATGTGCAGGTCTGCAGTTTCCTTGCCCCCCCATAGCTGCTGAGCAAGAGCCCGTTCTGTGGTTGCATCCAGGTCGTTTCTGCATGCCAAAAGCTTCATGTGGCTCAGCGAGCCCATCTGCACTGCTGGGAGAGGCTGCACAGGGCTGGGGACAGCTCTGCTGTGCTTTGGGGAGCCCTGCCTTGGTTCTGCCACGTGAAGGTGAAGGTGTTTTGCTGCTCGTTCCCCTCTGTGCCCAAGAAATAGGAACGGCAGCACATGCCTTAGCGTGGGGAATTTGTGAGTATTAATTAGCAAGCAAAACACTTGTGACATTAATGTGGTCACGGGAGGGTGAGGCAGTTGCAGATGTGCACAGAAGCGACCGGTTGTGTATTTTGCAAAAGATTTTGGGATGGTTGCCATATTTCTGCGCCGACCTCCACCGTTTCCCATCACTCTGTGCCACGCACCTCAACTTTGGACCACGTGAAGCACCAACCCCAGCACTACCGATGGCTCTGCAGGCATTTTTGGTGCAAAGTTTGACTTGTTAGTAAACTATCTCAATTTAAAAAGGGCAGATTGACAGGAAATAGATGGGCAGCCCCTCCTAGCACAGCACACCAGTGCCTGCAGACAGCGTGCTCCCACCGGCTGCTTTTCCAGCTGCAGTAGATGGGAGCTGCTCTGCTGGCTGCAGGCTTCCAGCAGTTTCTTGCTGCTGAGCTCGTTGCAAGGCGAGGTCCTGAGGAGAGACGTGACCGCTTTGCTCGCATGGAAATGTGACTTTTGTTCCTTGTTGGTTTTGCTCCTTCCTCTAAGCTGTCACACGGGCTCTGCTTTCATATGCAAAATCCGTCATCTGCTTGGCACGGCAGCCAGCTTTCTTACAAGTTCGCTTCATTTTGGTCCAAGCAGGAGTAAATTACTGCAGCCTGTGGCTGGGACTCCGGGAAGGGCTCTGTGCTGGTGGGCTCTGAGCTTCCAATGAGGCTGAATCTCATTTTGTGTGGCCTTTCCCTCCACGGGGCAATGCAGAGTCCCTCTCCTATACCTGGCTGCCTGTCTGTACGAGACTTGCAGGTACTTAATGTCTTTGAGCCATCTGTTCTTCTGTCAAATTTAGTTAAAATTGGCCAAAGACTTCACAAATTATTGGGGAATATTGCTAGACAGAGGCACGCAGGCAAAAAGCACAAATGCAGAAGCTCATTCCAGTAGGAGTCTGGGCTGAAAGCACACCAGGGGATATTATGCAGAGACGAGACAGCTGGAGAGATGGGGTCTGCATCCAGCCTTGCCCCGGTGCGGGGGATGCTTGGCTCTGTGCTTAAGGCTTGGGTCTGTTTTGGGTACTGCAGAAAGCTCTTGTGCAGAGATGGATTTTGCTTTGGGTAGGATGCGACCCTCGTTCCCAAGGCACTGGGGTACCCAGAGCCTCTGGGGCACCCAGGAGTTGGATGCCTGATTTAAGCAAGGTTTGGAGAGAGAGAGGGAATAGCCATCCCTCCAAGTGTGCCTAACCTCTTAAGGTGACCCTGCTATAGAGATGCCTTTCTCTTCTTTTTGATGTAGATGACCAGCGTGGGCTAAGGTGAGATGGAATGCATCTGTCGCAGGGGAGAAAAAGCAAAGGCACCAGCAAAAAGCGCCCTGGAAGGCTGGGTGGCTCTCAATCAATTAGCATTTTGGTCGGAGCACAGAAAAGCACGAGCAATCTGGGATACTTGCTCATGTAACTGCAGGTGTCTGGGATGATGGATGTCTGCATCTGAGCGTGTTGTCTAGTCCCCCTTTGCAATCGCTGGAGAGCAATGGGCCTTTTTAGGGTGCAATCCATCCCAGTCTAAGGCAGATGTCTAAAATAGGTCAGACAGATTGTGTCCTAGCAGTGCCTTTTTCTCTCCATTTGCTGTAAAATGGGGTCCAAATGGCTAGCTTGCATGTCGATGTGATAAATCCCCACCCAAGCGTTTAGGAGAAGGAATAGGATCAAAAAAGGAAATATCTAACATTGATCAGAGTGTGGTATGAGAGCCAAGCGTACAGTTTCAGCGAGTGAGCTGCAGAGAAGTACCAGATACTTCATCAAGCAGAAGAGGGGCAAGAACAGAGGGTTTTTTTGGTGTTTTTGTTTCGTTACATTTTCGGGGTTTTTTTGGATGCTGAGTCCATCTGCATCTCATCCCTCTAACTTCCAGAAGCCTCAGCTAAGCAGTTCTGGAGGAGGCTTGTCATTAGGCTTGTCATTAGCTACCTCACACAGCAACCTGCGAGTTCATTAGTATTCTTTTAGTGCTAACGAAATGTCCGAGCTGCATCTTTTCTGCATGAGAGGCTGAAATGCTTTAGCAGTAAGGGAAAACCAGAGCCAGTGCTGTGCAGACCACCCGGAGCAGCCCTGCTCTGCCAGCAAAGCACTGCTTGTGTCAGCGTGGCAAAGTGACCCCCAGGAGCAAAAGCAAAAAGCTGGTGCAAAGGGAATTTTGTCTGTATGAGCGCATCTGCAGCCTTTATAAATGCATCTGTAGTGAGGGCTCTGCTAACAGGGCTGCTGGAGTTGAGGTTTGTGCCGAGGGCTGCCAGCACCTGCAGGTACCAGTAGAGCATGGAGGGCTGTGCTAAGGATGTTCTGCCTTCTCCTGCTCCTGTAGGAACCTAGCAGGCTGCCTGGTCCTGCTGCATGCTTTGGGTTCCTGCGTGCTGGCATGATGGAGGGAACTCGGGTGCATGGGGTGAGAAGGGAAAGTCAGCAGCAGGGCCGTCGCTGTGCCCTGCCTGGCTAAGAGGCTTTCATTGGTTTTTATTTTCTTCAATGGAAACAGAACTGACATCCATTAACCAGCCTCGCAGCCTCTCCGGAGCAAGGGATGGAGGTGGCAGAGGCTTTATTGCTGATTTTTCCTTGTTGGTTCGTGCATTGCTCTCCTGCTGCTCTCTGGTAATGCTCAGCAGCTCAGGCTGCGACCTGGGAGGTGCAGAAAGCTTTGAGAGAGGAGCAGGACAAATAGGAGGTGGGAGTGAAGCTCTCCTAATCTGACCTGTCTCCAGCCTGTGTCTGTGTTTTGGGAGGCCCTCTATTATTTAACAACCTTAGTCATCCTCAGGTAGCTCTGCCAGCAGCCATGGGGAAGATAGATGGGGGAATCCATCCCGTCTGGCTGCGTAGTGCAGCTCTGATGCTTTTGCTGCCTGCAAAGCCTGAGTGATGCAAACAGGTTGGGATGGTGAGCAGCAGGATGCTGAGGGAGCTCCCAGTTGTGTCAGTGGGAGATGGGTGCCGCCCCACTAATTGAATTGCTTGAGCTTCATCTCAGGTTTGTCTAAGGAGAAGGCTTGAGGCTGCATGGAAGCAAAAGAATTAATATGTATTTAAGTTACAGTGTAGATGGAGCTCGTGTAGATCATGTATAAATCCACATTTGATGTCAAGATTTTGCCTGCTGAACTCTCAGCATAATATTTTGCTCAGCATTGGCTCTATGTACTTCTCCCCCTCACTTTTGGTGTTCGTGTTTCCCATCAGGGGCTGTCACTGCTCTGCAATCACTGCACTTCGTATTCCATTGCAGTTTTCTTTGGGGGGTTGGTTTTTAATATACTGCTTATGAGGAAGCCTGATTTTGGGAGCAGAGCAGCAGAGCATTTCTGCAAGGGGAAGAGCTCAGGAAATAGCACAGAAATGAACAAACACTGTGAGGGGAGGAAAGGATTGCTGGACCTTTTTGGCCAGTGAGTGCTGCAGAAATACCTTTGGGTTTCAATGAAGGAGTGGTCAGTGCTGTTATGTGCCTCTGTTTTGGAAAGGACAGGAGCTTCCTATGGCTCTCCATTCCTTGGGTGCTTGAGAGATGCTGAAGGTCCCCACGCATCAGTCCTGCTCCTTTCCTTGTCACTGTTATGGGGAAGTTGATTAAATCAATTAAAGCCTCTCTTTTGTAGATGGGGTCCTGGTGAGGATGTTCTGGGTGTCGTTCTCTGTGTTTTTGCCTTGACCTCATGGCCACTGCAGTGACCTGGTGACAGTGTGTGGAGGGGAAACCCAGGAGCTGGAAATGGGCTTTGTGCTTGGTTGCTTTCCTGTTCGGTGCTCTATATATATATAAGAAATGCATCAGAGAAAGAGCGCTTGGCTTAAAGAGTGCCTGGATGCCAACACCATCTCTGTTTGTTTCCCTTCTTTTAACAGAAGCTTTGTAAAATTTTTATGAAGCATTAATGGATGGGAGATTTTCCTCAATCTGATTTTATAAGGTGAGCAGTGAGGACCACCCCCTGCCCATCCAGCCTGGCTTAGCACATGGAGTGCTCTGGGACAACCCTGCAGCCATTCCTTGTGGGAAGGGGGGCGCTTCCAACCCTGCTGGTGCTGGGGTGGTGGATTCAGGAGTGCTGGGGAAGCAGAGGGATGCGCTGGGGATGGAAGTGAGCCGTGAGCATGAGGATGGTTTGTGGAGGAAAGCCAGGTAAAGGTGAGCTCATGTTGGGGGAGAAAGGGTGAGACAGCATCCCGAGCATCCTTGTCAGGCTTTCCCTTCAGCACGTTGGAAATGTGCTTGCAGGCAAGAGCTTGATCAGAAGTGATGGATAGAATGTTTCACTCTTTCTTCTTTTTCCTTCCTTGCTTTTTAAATCTCCTGTGCTCAGCGCTGTTATCCTCCTTTCAAGGGGGAAGGCTGACCTGGCAGATGCAGAGCCCAAACCCAGAGGCTGTGGTTCTACCGTGGGTTTCCAGGCAGTGCTGATGGCACACAGGGCACTTACAGCACTGCCTCGAGCTGCTTTCCTTCAAGACTGTGCTGGTGAGGGGAGCAAACAAGTCCTGGCAGCAGCCCCGAAGAAAACCATGGAAAACATCCAGCTCTGAGGAGCTTAATGGGAAGTTATTAGCTTGAATGTCCTCCTTATTGTGGAGGCCGGGCTGCCTTATCATCCTGACAACTCTGAGAGATTGATGTCCCTATGGTGGGAAGCCGAGCAGTGGTTTTGTGGTTCAGGGGAGCCTTTGCTTGGGTTGACCTTCCTTCTGGTCAGTGAGCACAGCTCCAGGGAGAAAATAGCAGAGGTGGATGGGGGGAACAGAGGGGACAGAAAATCCCAATGGTATTTGGTGGTGTTTGGAGCTGTTTGGTGCTGTGCTGAAGCTTGCACTCACATCCCATTGCAGAGCAGTGCATTGTGGTCACTGGCATTGGCTCATGCTGGGGTGCCCAGTGAGGCTTTCTTGTTTTACTGAATTAAAAGTGTGATAAAACTGACTGCGCTGGGAAACGTAGTGCCTGGCCAAGAGCGAGTTGATGTATCTGCAATTACTGCAGGTGGAGTGCAGTGAGATTTATCTTAAGGAGAATAAAGTCACTGTTTTTGGAGAATAAACCTGGTGCCTTGAGCCTACCAATATTGGCAGACAGATGGTGGCAGGAATGGAAACTGCATGCAGCTCTTCCATCCCGGTCCTGCTTGGCATCTGGATAAGACCAAGCCATAGAATCTTAGACACAGCCGTGCCACAGCTGTGTGCTGTGCTTTCCTGGGGCTGATAATCGACTTCTTAAACCTCAGCTCCTGCATTACCTTTCTCTCCAGAGGAGCTCTTTGTAGGCATCGTGCTCTGCTCTGAAATTATTTTCCAAGTAGTTTGGAGGGCACTGTTGGGAATAAACAGAGGACACGTTCCACGTGGTAGCAACAAGCATCCTGGGAGAGCTCAATCCAGGAGACAAGGTGCTTTGGTAGCAGGACATCGTGTGAGCTGTGGAGATTTCCTGGCCCCAGTCTCCCCAGGAGGTTTAAAACTTTTAGTGCCTTCTTGCTTGGATGTACTTAGCAACAAAGAGATGTCAATTATTTAAAGATACAGGAAGACATGAAAGCCATTAGGAAGGGACTTGGCACCCCTGGAGACACTGCAGTCTTCTCCATGCTTCCCCCGAAGTGCGTACGGAGCCGGCTACAGAAAGCTGCAGTGGCAGAGCTTGGGTTGACACAAGCAAAGTAATGACTTTGGATCAGAGCTGGCTTGCAAGCAGCCCCAAAGCTCTGGTTTGCAGTCTGGGAGCAGTGAGGGACTCTTTGTAGCTTGGTGTGGTCCTTAAGGGAAAGGAGAACATCCAAACACGAACAAGGCAGGCTGATCCCTTAAGAGGAAATAAGGCAGAAGGGTTTTATCCAGCCCTGTAGCATCTCCTTGAAGGAGGGCTGGCCCCGTGCAGTATACAGACATGCAGCATAAGGAGAACCTCAGCTGCATTTCTTATGTTTCCTTGGCTCATCATCCTGCCAGGAGTCTGAATTTATGTGACACTTGTTGAGCTGCAGAGTATCTCAGACCAAAGCCAGGAATTGGGTATCGTCAGTTTTGAATATGCAAGTGCAGAGCTGTGATGTGCTCAGGAATGACTCATGCTCTGTCTTACACACTGAAATCAACTCTAACAAGCCAGGCAGCAGCTCAGGACAGTGCCAGGTTGGATATTGAGAAACATTTATTCTCTGAAACAATGGTGCTGCACAGCACAGCTGCCCAAGGAGGGAGGTGGGGGGATCACCATCCCTGGGGGTGTTCCATAATAACAGAGATGTGGGCAGGGGGCACGGTGGGGTGGGTTGGAATTGGACTACATGATCTTAGAGGTATTTTCCAGCTATTACGATTCTATGAGCATTGGCCTTTCCTGTTGTTCTCCAGGACTTGTTTCTTACATCTGGTCACGATGGGGAATCCCACAGCCTGGCATGCTTTCCCCTCTGCTTGCCTGGCCACTCGTGCTGGGAGAGGGCAATTTCACATGGGCACCTGGTGCTGCTCACAGGAAGGTTCTGGTTGTCTGTGGCACAACTCCACCTGGGACAGTTGTCACCATTTTGCATTGCGTCGTGGTTGTGCCGTAGCTGTGGAGATGGCTTTTTTCTTTGCAAGGAGAGCTGGCTTACAGGGAGGGTGCTTAGGAAGCTGTTTTATGCAGAGAGGAATTTCTGATCAGAGACAGATCTCGGTGGTTTATGGAGAGGTTAATCTCAGCGACTTCAGCCCTATAAAACTTAGTCGTGTAATCAGCCTCTGCAGTGATTGCAGAGCAGCAAGCAGCTTTCTGAGAGCTATCTGCAGCAGCGTAGGGATGGACAGCAGAGGAAAGCAGCTCCCAGGGTCATGAAGAAGCCCTCCCCCACTCAGTCCTGCAGCAGAGCTTGAGGGCGATCCAAGCCCCAGGTGATGCTGTCTCACACCCAGTTTGGAGCAGGCTGCCTGCCCACCTGGCTGCTGCAGCACAGCGTGCAGTGCTGAGTGCTGAGGCTGCAATTAGCGCAGTCCCAAAGCTGGCAGCACTGATTGAGAGCTGTGCTCTGCTGCTTTGTCCCCAGCAGCACGTCGGGTTGTGGCTGCTTGTGATGCAGGACCCCCATTCAGACAAGAGCCAACGTTTTTGATGGCTTACGCATTCCAAATAGCATTTTGCATTTTGCTTTTGTCGGGCCAAGGCATGGCTTCTGGTGTCTCCCACACTTCTCTGTTGCTCTTACCTACATGTTCCCTTCCTGTTGGCCATTCCAGGTTGCCAAGCAGGTGGAATCCCAGTTAAACATTGGGCTTTCAACCCAGAGATCACCATGCTTCATCCGTGGGCAAAGCAGATCCCTTTGTGCCGTTGGACCTGTCATATTGAGTAAATAGAAGATGAGTTTAATTGCAGTTTGAGTGGAGATGGTGGTCAGATAGCACATCCCAGGAGCTCCCTGCCTGGGCTGAGGATGGAGGAAGAGCCAATGGGCGCCCACCAGGTCTTCCACAATGGCAAAATCTCTTCTCTACACAGAGCAAGCGCATTTGATTTATTACAACGAGGTCTGAAAATAGTACTGGAGCAGTGGGAGAATTAAAAACATGCATGGCATGTATATGATACAGAATAACTAATCTCTCCTGACACTTACTGTCAATCATGGGAAAAGAGAAGATAACTAACTCTGCCTCTCATGTTCTTTGGTCTGCAGTCTTCAGTCATGAAGATAAATGTCAGGCATCAGCTGTCCTTTAGTACAGCCATATCCTGGCAGGCAGCAAGGTTCCAGCAAATCCTTGTGCTGGAAGGTGTGTGGAGAGCAGCTCACACCCCAAAACCCTCAGGATGAACCCTTGGGGTGGCTGTCAGGGCATGTTGGGCTCAAAAGAGAGGGATATGGATGTGCAGAGATATGGATGTGAGCTGGGGCTCAGAGCAGCCCCTTTGGATGCCCCTGTCCTACATGCAGCAGCCTTTGTGCTCAGCCTGATGTGGGATCTCTTCTGGTGACAGCCAGATCCGATTCCATATGCAAACCCTTTTTTCTGAAGAAGTAATAATGCCTTTTTAGGTCATCTGAAATCATTTTCCCATTCATCCTAGAACTCTCAAATTATTTCTGAGGAAAGGGAAAGCATGGAGAAAGATTAAGATAAAAAGGGCTTTTTTTAATTTTATTTTTGAATGTTTCATTTGAAATGAGGGAAGGGGGCAAACACAGCTCTTGTCGATTTAAATTGAACTGCTTAACTCGAGTTGTTTCAGAAGGAGCCTTATGTGAAGGAGGTTTGGGCTCAGTCAAAGAGGAGAGAAAATCATATTTTGGAGCTGTTTTTTTTCATTACTGGAGGTGAGGAGAGCATCTCCCCACCTTTGTTCCCCATTCAGAACGAGGCAGAGGAGAGGCATGAAGACCAAGGAGCAAAATTGTGCCCTCATTCAGTGGCGCAGGGGGGGAGCGTGGCTGCAACAGACGCCCAGGCATTTGGGGAAAGTGTTTATTGACATTTGCAAACATTATTTCCCTCGTAGAGGTGCCTACAAGGGCAGCGTTAGCATTACCACTATTAATAATAAATAACAGTAGTACAGTAAAATGTGTGCTTCTGTATTCTGTGTCATTCAGTGCATCTCCCCATGCTTTGCAGAGGAGAAATCTAAGCACGTGCGAGGAGGGTAAATATGAGATGGGGAGGTGAGACGGAGATCAGGCAGTGCTTGTTGTCCCCTTTCGTCCTTATTCCTCCTGGCATTTTTATTTCCCATTTTAACCCAGATCCGGGCTGCTGGGGCTGCAGGTGGATCCGTGTGGGTCGTTTCTTATCCAAAGAGCAGCGCTGCACTGCACAGCTGCCCATGGAGGGGGGGTCACCATCCCTGGGGGTGTTGCAGGGCCGTGGCACTGAGGGATGTGGGCACGGCGGGGTGGATGTGGGGATCTGAGAGGTCATTTCCAACCTGAACGCTTCTGTGATTCCTTCGTTGCTGCTTCCCCCAAAGGATCTGAAGCTGTTCCACGCTGACTTAATGATGTGAAATAACAGGGAGACTCCTGAAGCCACCTGGCTGTTTGGATGCTTCGTTCTCTCCAGCGCTGAGTTAAAAAATGGGGGATATGTAATAAGAAGGGTGAGATGTCCCTGAGAAATGGGCTCCATCCTCCTTTTGGGAGGGTGACTCATCGTCCCCAGCGTTTCTCAGCAGCTGTGAGGGCACGGAACTTTTTTGGAGAGAAAATGAGATCCTTGTGCAATCACATGATTCAGGGAGCTGGCACTTTTCAGTGGAAGAGCACTAAAAATAACAGGGCTGGGTGACAGGATAGTAGCACTTCGGGTTGTTTTGCATGCTGAAAGGCTTCTTGCCAGCCCTATGGAGAGAGGTCGAGGGCTTTGCCCTGTGGTGACCCCGTGGCTTTGGGGTGAATTTGGGGTGAAAGGATTTGGGGTGAGAGAAGAAAGGGTAGGGAGGAAAAAGGGGTGGAATGACAGCAAGAGGGACGGGCACAGCATTCCTTGAACTTGTGCCCGATGGGCTGAGATGGCATTAAAAGAAGACAAAAGGAGAGAGACAGGGTGAGAAGTACAATGACTTTAATTTGTAGGCAGAGACTGTTAAGAGAGGGGGAAAAAAAAGAAAAAAGGAGTACTTTGGGTTCTTTTATTCATCACTAACCATAAAAGGCCCAGACTGTGTTGCCAGTGGCTTTAAAATCCAGGACCCCATTAAACCTTCCTTGATAGTAACTCAGCATTTGGAAACATGACTTAAAGGAGGAGTGAGAGTGTGCAGGGGGGGTGGAGGAGCTGCTTTAATCATGATTTGGGGTGAAAATCTTGCTTTTCTGCCATTCTGGGGGAGCCAGGGGCTCTGTCTGCCTGTTGGCCTGTTGGAGCTGAGTAGAATCAGCATTGCCCTGACTGCATCCCAGGGTGCTGCCCTGCTTGCCCACAGGTATGAGATCAGGATTTATGCCCGCTGCTCCCAGACCAGCTGCAGTTCAGGGGAGGGTGCACGGAATGCAAGATGAGGTGGGAGAGACCAGCAGATAAAGGCGATGGGTAGAGCCAGCAGCAAAAGGCTCTTTGGATTAAATCCCTTGATCACAACCAGCAGGCACGTTCCTGTCTGGTTTGAAGCACACACCAGGGTGAGGGCTTGGTGTCACAGTTTGGCTGCTTTGAAGTGGGCTGAGATGAGGTGACGGATCCATTCCCTGCCCTCTGCCTCTGGTGTGGCTGTGCACTTCTTTCTCCTCAGGGGAAATAGGAGAAACCATTCATTTCTTGAGCAAAGCTTGGATGCGGTATGCAAGGCTGTGCCACACCACGTCCCTTGCTCTCTGTGACAGATTCCAGTGTAATGGGGTGAAGAAATGGCTCTCTGGGGAGATGCTCACCCTGCAGTCCATGGTGACCCCAAAGCCCTGAGGGTTTCCCTTCTACCAGGGGTGCACTACCCCAGCGTGAGCATCTCTCCTCCGAGCCAACATGGGGAGAAGGGAAGGGCTGCAGTGGATCTTGGGCATGCATTCAGCCCTTCTCATCAATCCTATCTGAGCTTTGGGTTTCACCCCATGTTATCTCCATTGTGGAGCAGGAGCGACTGATAGCAGTCTTATCAGCTTGCTGTGCTTGAGGGAATGGGTGCTGCCAGAGGAACGTGGCTGTGGCCAAAGCCTCACTGGGGATGCAGCACACTGAGAGGGGCTGGGGCATTGCTGAAGGGTCAAGGGGAGGGGTGTGGGGTGAGCTGCTTTCCCTATGGAGGTTGGGAGCTGCCCCCTCTAGATGTGTGCCTTCCCCTGTCTGAGCCAGACACGGTGTCTGCAGACTGTTCCTTTGTCTGCTTTAAAGGAGAGATGACAAAAAACAAGATTAACCTGCAGAAATTCATGCTTCTGTCATCGCTTTCTCTTCCTAATGGAAACACAGAGGATCCTAATCAGTCAGTGGTTGTTAATGTGGCAAAAATGCTCATCTGGGTGACTTGTCTGGGAGAGACGAGGCGGTTTCACGCTCAGTTATAGATAGGGGTGGTTGGGAGGTACTGGCAGCTCTGCCATTGGTGCACTGAGGAGGTTTTGGATTTGAGAGGTTTGCATCCCTGCAGCAGGATAAAGAGCTGCTTGGGACCTCACCCTTTCCATGGTCGTAAGGAATGCCCAGAGAATGCTGCAGTCCACGAGGTCTCAGCCAAAATCCGGCATTTCCAAAGGGCTGAAAGGAGAGGAAGGAATCCCATTAGGATCTCTTTGAAAGCTCCTTTTCCCCCGAGCATGCCAAGCACTAGTTGCCCTCAGTTCCTGTGCTCAGAGCCTAACAGGCTTGTGGAACATCTTTAAGTATTACTGGGGGATTTGGCCTGCTGGAAGCGGGCAGGCTACAAAATCCCAGCATTGTTGTGCTTGGCAGGGGCACCGTGCTCTTTGCAGAAGGGGAAAGGCTTTGTCCTTTGCTAAAGCTTGAGCAAACTTCCATTAAGAATTAACCAGAGTCCACCGCATTTCAGCACTCTCTGATGGCTTCCCTCGTGTTTGCCATGCCTCGCTCGTGGGCAGCTGCAAAGCATCCATTTTCCTAGAAAGATTTGCTTCCATCTGCTCTATCGACTTCCATAATGGAGTTAAGACCCCCCTGCTTCCTGAGCCAGGGCACGGAGATTATCCTGCTAATAGAATCCAAGGCAACCCCTCAGCTCCCAGATGGCTCTTGACAGTTGCTGGGTGATAGAATTCGCTCCAGAAACAAGGAGCTGGTCAATCTGGCCCAATCCGTAGCACCCACTGTTGGAGATGAATCTGGAACGACGGCTCAAACTGCTCCACCAAAGCTTTTCTCATTTTCGCTCGATTTCAAGGCTGACTGAGGCTGAATGAGGTTTTTCATTGAGGATGCTGGTGTTTTGCAGACACCCGTGGAGGAGAAGAATGAGAATTTGGAGGAGATGAAATGTCTTTCCCAGTTCGTGGGGACGGTCCTCCAGCTGGACCTGTGCTTCAAGCACAAAACTTTAGGATCATAGAATCATAGCATGGGTGAGATTGGAGGGGACCTCAGAGATCATCTAGCTCAGCCCGCTGCCTGGGGGTTTCCAGCCACGAGGTCAGGCTGCTTTTCCATCACCCACTGGTGTCTGATAGCTTTGGGTCCTGTAGGGGCAGGACAAGAGAAAATGGAGTGCTGGGTGGGGAGGGGACACAAGTGTCAGCATCCCAAAGGCTGTGCTGTGGTCCCGTGGCCACAAGGGAGCTCAGAGCTTCCCATCGCAGCATCATAGGCGCCTTGCCACGAGAACGTCCTGATGGTTCTTTAAGGGCAAATTTTGCTTTGGAAATAAGAAAAAAAAAAAAAAAAAAGAAAAAAGGAAAGAAGTACCAAACCAATGAGACAAAAGGAAAATATGTTGATTTTTAGTTTGGATCCTTACAGAAAGGAGACTGTGCAACCATGCAGACTCTGCCTGCCTGCCCTACCCGCTCCTTTCCCTCGTAGTTTCTGAGCCCTTCGGCCAATTTCTACCCAATTTGACAGAAGGAAAGAGGTCTCGAGAGATATTAAATTTCTATAAATTTCATTAAAATTGGTGGCTGGGTAGAAGGGACCAGCTATTACAGCAACCCCACGAGACCGGGGCTCTGGCATATGCAGAGCCTTTGTTCAACTTCAAATGGTGTCTGAGGAGAAAGACTTTGCGTGAGAGCAATTTCAGGGAAAATCTTTGACCGGCCCTTGCACCTTAACAGGCACCGGGGAACCTGGCTGGAGAGCCCTCGAAGGCAGTGTTCCATTTGTTCCACTGCCTGTGGATGGCTTGTTCGTTGAGAAATGAACTTGTAAGTCCTCGAAATAGGTCAGGAGTGGGATGGAAGAAGCGTAGGGGCCTCGCTGGTGCATCTCTGCAGCAGAATAAATTGCAGCCGCGGAGATCGGGCTGATTTCTGCCCCTGGCACACTCTGCTTTCGTGCTCAGCTAAAAGTGCTGAGCTCCAAATTGGGAATTGGTTCCGAGCAGAGAGCCGGGAGGAGGGGAGGGAAGGCCAAACAAAATCTCTGTATTATTAAGATTTTAGATATACAGTTTTGATAAAAGCTTGCAAGTAGCAAATTTGCTATCAAGCCTAATGTAGCATGGCAGATTTTGTCTGAGCTAGCAAAGGATCACATTTGCAGCTCCTGTGAGGCGGGGAAGTGGGCTCAATAGGCTATTTTCCACATCCACGCTCTGTTCCAAAAAAAAAAGGGAGGGGAGAAGGGAGAAGGAAGGGAAAATAAAGACAATTTCTCTTTTTTCACTCTACCCTGATTATGAATGTGTTTGCTGTGAATGTTAATAGCCAATAACTTGCATGCTAAGTGCAGGCTTTGCCACAGGGTTTGTTTTTGCTGGGTGAGCAAAGTTGCTCGGGAGGGCCTACAGGAGGGATGCGGTGTTGCGGTGAGTCTGACACGCTGTGTTTTCACTCCAGACCTTATTTTAGTTGCTCTCAATGTTGCTCTGCATCTTTCTGTGCCGTGCTGGGGCTGCGGGGGGGTGGGAGATGGGAGGAGCCTGAGATATCCATCACCAGTTGCTCTTCTGAAATACCCATCACAAGTTGTTTTTCTTTACGCATTGGCTTTCTTGGTCAGGAGCTGACGTCACAGCTTTGATTAAAAGCGATTGATTTGCGAATGGAAGTTTTGGGAGGGAGTCGGTGAGCTGGCATCACTGGTCCCACCACACCAAGATGCAGACAGCATCGCTGCAGCGCACAGCATGTGTGAGCCAGCAGCGAGAAGTTCCTCACTCACCATCTGAGCACTGTTACACACAGCGTAGAGGAGGCTGCGAGTTTCCCCCTGCTCATAGCCTCGCATTTTTCTCATGCATGAAGCAACCCGTCCTGCTTTAGGGGGCCGTGGCGTATTTTCCTGCTCAGAAGAGCGTAGGAAGATGGCTTATTTTTGCTGGGATCAGGCGTGTGTTTTGTTAATGCCCCCTGTGATGTGCTGCTGGTTGTGTTTGCTCCGTGTGCTGTAATTTGGTGGCATAGTGACCCACCGTGCTGCTGCTGTGAAGTTATGGGATGGGTTGGGCTGGAGGGACCTTAAACATCAGAGAGCCTCCAGCCTCTGCATCTTGCCGTATCCTTTTTGCTCTTCGTTCCCTTCCTACATTTCTGTGCTGCTTTGTACCTAGTAGAGTTTATTAACACCCGCCTGATAGGTTTTCTTTCTGCTTTCCTGCAGCATCCCTGCTTGTACAGCCTTGGCTTCATTTAAAGGGGGATGAGGGGAGGGGGGAATAATCCTGCTGCTTCTACTCAATCAAGTGCTGTTTGTGCTGGGAAATGAGAGAGTGATGCCATCAAACTCACTTATTCTAGAGGTAGTCCGGGTTTGCAGCTGCCTGAGCACGGCACGCCATGGCAGCAAAGCCCAGCATCTGCCCTCCCTGCGCCCTGCTGCTCCCTCGGCGTTTTGGAAGTAAAGCAGCTCACTTGGCTTTTATTTAGCAGCTGATACAGCAGAATTCCCCAGGCAGAAAGGTCATCTCCCTGTTTGCTCCGTGGGAAGATTAGGGCATAATTCCCCCCACTTCTCTGGATCCTGTATGGGCACGGCGATGCTCAGCGGTGGCACCCAGCCCCACGCTGTGCCCCACTCCCCAGGGCTTCCCTGCCTCATCCCGGCAGCTCTGTAATCGGACAGCACCATTTAGGCTTTTAAGACATCTGAGGCCACTTTTCATCGCAGCCCAGGCTGCTGCACAGTTTTACAGGGTCATAAAAGCCCTGACAGGAGTCATAAAAGCCTCCAATTGCACTGCACAAACCCGTGGAGTATATTTTAAGGGCCCCTGAGTTTTCATTTTGCTACTTTTATGGGAACTCATAAAAGCCTCGATGAGCACAGCCCCTGATTGGCTCCTCAGCACGGAGGTAGTTAAAATTACAGCCACCGACAAATTGTTCCAGTCTAAATAAATCAGTGCTTTGCATGTAGCATGAGCTGGGAGCCCTGTGTGCATGCAGGCACACGCGTGTGCTCCCAGTGCACCCTTCTGCTCCGTGCCCGCGGGGACCAGGTTGCACAGCATTGTGCACGCCTGCTCCCTGCTGCATGGTCACCTTGCATGATGCACCGGCACGCTCAACCTTCGCCGTGCTCCCACCAAATGCACCCGTGGGACCACTGGAGTCCTCTGTGCCCGCTGGCGTTGCAGGGCTGGCTGTGTCACCATGCGGGGATGCAGCCACGCGTGGCAGAGGTTGTAACGGAGCTGCCGGGTTTTGGCTGCGTTTTCTGGCTCTGTTACATTCCCACTGAGCAACGTCAGTTTGTCAGGAGGCGAATATTTCACCCAAGGAGCTCGCTGTGGCTTTTCTTTTGCACGTTGCCTAAAATAAATGGGTGGTGGAAATTCAGATGCGATGTTTGGAAGCACTGGAACAGGCTGCCCAGGGAGGTGGTGGAGTCTCCTTCTCTGGAGATGTTCAAGACCTGCCTGGATGCCGACCTGTGCGACCTACTGTAGGGAACCTGCTTTGGCAGGGGGTTGGACTCGATGATCTCTGGAGGTCCCTTCCAACCCCTGCAATTCAGTGATTCTGTGAAGCTATGGCAGCAGACCTGTGGCTGGAGCATGGCTTACAGTGTCAGTGCTTGGGGAGCATCTGCCTCTGTTTGGTGACCTGGGGATTGCTGAGTGGTTTTTGGGATGGCAGCAAGCAGAGCATCACCTCAGTGCCCCTTCAGCCCACATCTGTCATGGCCCAGGGGAAGGGAGAGAGGGGGAGCGATCAGAGAGGCTCTCATTGCTCTGCAGAGATAAATGTATCTTATTGCTGTCTTGCCGTAGCTTTATATAGTAATTATATCAACTACAGCTGATCAAAGCATTTGTTAAAGAGAAAACTCTCTCTCCTTTGCTTTTGTTACTGTTTGCAGCCAATTTGACAGGCTTTACATCTCCGACTACATTTTCTTTTATTTTCCATGCTTGATTTCTCTTTTCTCTTCCTTCTCCCTTGTTGGCACCTGGCACGTAGACGGATCTCTCCCTCCCTCCCCCCTCTCTCCATCTGGCTCCATCACAGTGTTTTTAAGCCATCCCAGAGACCTGGGAGCCACCAGCAGCAGTGACACGGGGTCCACCTACCTGTGCCCTGTGTTGTTGTTCCAGATGTTTTGCCCTTTTGTTGGAGCCACATCCACGAATCCCGGAAACAGCATGCTGCTGCTGCTTTAATTTTAATTCCTTTTGTTTTTTTCTTCCTCCCATTGACTTTCAGTCCTTCTCTAATCTCATTTAAAAACCTCTCTCTCCCTCTCTCTCCGCTGTCTGGGCTTCTTTCTCTCCGTTATTGGCTTTATGGCCAAACGCTTTAATTTATTTGCCATACAATATCTCTTTACCACTGTTCTGGGGATACAAATTGTTTGAAAGACGTTCCAATGATGTCGATGCCTGGCACATCTGTTTGTCAACGTGCAGCATTTCCAGCTCGGGGATGGGTGTCTGCTTCTGCATGAGCACTGGGGAGCCCGACTGCAGTCCCCTCAGCTCACATTCAGCTGGGCTGTGAGTTTCCCAACACAGGGAAGCCCTTCTTTCCCAGTGTTTGCAGTGTGGTCTTTGTGCCCCGCTGTGTTCGCAGCCCTTATCAAAGCACTTCATAACTTCTAATGTGTATTGATTGCTGCCTATTTCTCCTCTTATTTTTGCGTCGTGCCTGATTGCTGCTTTAGCAGTGAGAATAGGGCTTTTAGCCAAAATTGTCTTTTTTTTGGATGGTAGAGTCCTGACTCTGTCTGTCTAATAAGTTTTTTGTTACAAGCCCACATTTCTCTGTTGACGTTTTTCCTTCCAGCCAATTTCTCCCATAATTTTCCCCGGCGCTGGAAATGAGTCCTTTTGAAGCACTGAGTATATATATTACTGATTGGGGCAAGCCTTTATTATCCATAGTGAATGTAATCAGGTCCTCATCACTAGTTTCTTGATAATCACCGAGCGCCAGTTCAGTCATTAATTTCGTCTTTATCCATCATGTCTTCTTTCCACGTTATTTGCTAAATAGCTCGGACGTGATTGCGACACTCAGCATCTGAGCTTGTAACTCTTTGCTTTCTTAATGTGTTTACATTGCCAGCACATGCCATCCCAGCTCCTCAGGTCTGCAGTATTTTACTATGAAGGATGCTCAGCCAAGCACTGTTAGCCTGCATTGAGGAGATGAATGCCCCTTTGTTAGGCCATCACCATTGACAGTCGTTAGACCCCTATGTTTCAATACTGGCTGCCTGCAAGCTCTAATTTATTATCTCCCCAAATCAGGCTCTTCAGGGCTGAGCTGTTTGTCTTTCCCCTCGTTGTGGTGCAGAAATTCATCCTGATGGAGTTTTTGGGCAGCGGTCCCTATGTACCCTATGGCTCTGAGCCGCCAGCAACTCTAGAAATGAAAAACTAAATGGGTTATACCAAGGCCAGCCCTTCCAGCCTGCTTGCTTTCCACCAGGCAGTGCCAGCAACCTTCTCATCAAAGAGATATTCCTGTTCCTTCTGCCTCCTGTGGCACCTGTGGAGGAGCAATGAGTGCACGGGCCCTTTTGGGGCAGCATTTGCTTGCTGGGAGTCCTCAACAAGCTAACACCCCCTGTTGATTGCAGGGGGCTAATTAGCCAGGACAGGGCTTAGCATTGCCATCCTCTGGTACCCAGAGCAGTGTTCTCAGCCCTGCCTTGGTCCTCTCTGCTTGCACTGTGCTGCACCAATTAGAGACCTTCAGTGTCTTTCGAGGAGAGTTTGCAGAGCTGCTCTGGATTCTGCCAGGAGCTCACTAAGACTGCAGGCATTAATAAGGAAACAGGTTTGGATTGCTGGTGATCCTCAGCCGGTCTACAAAGAGCCAAGGGATGACAGGGGCCTCAGGGGAAGGCATGGTGACTTGCAGGGCTGAGCTGAGTCCTGGCAGCACCTCTGCTGTCCTCCTCCCCCAGCAGTGTGCTGCCAATGGCTTTTTCTGCATGGCAAGCTGCTGTGCTCCTTGCTGGCTGCTTGTCTGGGGCAATGCAGCATTGACATGGGGGTGAGAATACCCACGGTTACACCTCTCCCTAATGCACATCTCTATCTGTCCTTCCCCACTTCTGCTCGTTCTTGCTCATAGTTTCAACTTCCCTCCCTCCAGAGGCATCAGCCCCTTTGGATAATGTGCCCTGACAGCTCCTCTTCCTGCACGTTGTGTCCAGCTGTGCAGGGATGGGAGGAAATCCACAGCATAAGTGCTTTTATGGGCTGGAAACAAACTGCATCGAACCATCAGACACAGCACCACCCCAGAACTGAGCAAAACCTCGAGAAACCTCGCTGGCAGATGTTTGGTGCAGGAGATCAATGCCCCACAGCTTGCTGCTCTTACCCATTTTCTCCCCTCGGGAAGGTGCTGTTGGCCGGGCTGCCCACATGGCCATGGATGGAAATAGGCACATTCCATTTCTTTTTATGCTTTCCAATTTCATTTATTGTTTTAGGATAATATAATTTACTTTGTTTTTAATACAAGGGCTTCATAAGCTACCATCTGTATTATTTTGCATCCCCTGACATAAATCTCCGTTACGCCACTTACTAAAAACTCCCTTTATTGCCCTGACCATCCCTGCACTCTGCAGATTTGTTTTCCCCTCCAGTTACCTTATGAACTCAATGGGTTTGCACCTGAGAAGAGTCTTTGGGAGGGTGAGGATGGAGGCATGGAACATCCCTGCTGTCTCCACCTGTGCAGTGAGCCCACATCCCTCATCAGGGCTGTTCCTAGAAGGGACCTTTGTGTCTGCTCAGTGTTTGTGCAGCGTCTAGCCACGCAGGATCCTTCTCTCCATGCGTTCGCAGGCATGCTTCTAATAACCGTGATTAATAATGAATGACAAGCATTAAATCACTTTAAATATCTAAGAGCAGCACGATGGAGACCCGTTGCTTCCCGGCAATGCTGATGCCATCCAGGTGCGGCTGGGCGCGTCGTGCCAGGCCCAGGAGAGCCTGGAGAGGAGCAGTGCAATTTGTCTGCTTTATTTAGCTGCACTGCCCGGAAACCTGGGCACAGCAGGGCAGGTTGTTCCTGCATGGCTCTCCGGGTTCATTGCGGTGCTGCAGGGATTGGGTGAGGCAGCAGCTGCTCTGCCTTGGCAGGCCACAGCTGAGCAAAGCTCGCTTTGTGGCAGCTTGATGCCTGGAGAGTGAGTTTTTGCAGGCAGAAATAATCCAGATTATAGGGACCTGCCGTGCTTGCTTGGAGCAGGAAAGCTCTGCAGACAGGGACTCGTTATGTGATTAGGGGCTAGAACACATCCTGCTGTATTCTCCATCCCCTGCTTTGATGTGGGACCACCTCTGAGTAGCAGGACTGTCCCAGTGGTGCTTTAGCCCTCTGCCCTCCCCTCTGCCTCCATCCCAGCATGGCTGTGCCATGCACCTTATCTTTCCCCATGAATCCCATCCATGGGAATGGGCTGGAGGCGGGGGGCCATCAGCAGAGCAGTGGGCCTTTAGGTTGTAGCAGTGGGGGACACGTCCCGTTCCTTCTCAGCCAGGTGGTGCTGCTGCCATTCCCATAAGGTGGGACAAAGTGCCTCCCTGCCGGGGAGCTGCAGAATGGCTGCATGGGGCAGGAGCAGGAATAAGGGGGAGGTGTGCTTCCAGATGCTCAGCAGAGCAGAATGAGATGGAAAGCCTATCCTGCTGTGAGGAATTCCCCTGGCCATTGCTTGGACCACGAGTGGAACTGGGGCAGAAGGAAAAATGCTAAAACATACTTAGGGAATGGTGAGTGAAGGGCAGAAGTGTGGAATGGGAGGGAATAAATTATTTAAGGTGCAATCATTAGAGCAGTGGGGAGGAAAAAAAAAAGGCTTTTTTTTTTTTTTCCCTGTTTTTTGCTTCATTTGCAATATTGGAAATGGGAAAAATCATTTTGAATCAAGTTGGAATGCAACCTCAATAAGTGACAGCTGTAGAAAAATAAAGGAATTCGTGCCGGGTTGAATGATCTTCGTTCAGTGAGAACTGAGAAAAGTTTTGCTTGAGTGTTTTCATAGCAAGACAGACCAGAAGGCCAAGGGAGCAGCAAAGTGCTGTGGGTCATGCAGTGGGGGGAGGACAAAGGACCAGCTATAGGGGCAGCACTCTGAGCAGGGGACCTTGTGGCATGGGAGGTGTTGAGCCCTGCTTGTATCCCAGCTCCTTTTCTTATGGGTGACATCCCAGTGACAGCTGTCCCCTCTCCCTGGGCTTTTCTGTGCTCCTGTGCTCAGTAAGGCATGCAGTGCTGTCCTGGCAATGCGATGCAGCCAGCTCTGGACAAGTGCTTTGATAGTCTTTTAAGATTTCCAAAGCCACTCTTGGAGGGCCGTTAAGACCTTCGGCTGGTGATAATTGGATTTGTAAGACAGTGCAACATGTGATAAAGTGCTCTTGTTGGACAGGATCCCAGTTTTCTTCTATCATTCCTATTAATGTGATAAATGTCGCTGTCTAAGCTGATAGGGCCGTGTTGGATAATAAGATTGGAATCAGCTTTGATTTCTCCAGCTCACTTTGGCATCAGAGCCCTGCTCCCCTGGGCAGGGAGAGCCCGGCCAAGGGGCTGTGAGGCACGGGCTGCTCACCTTCCTGCCACAGCATCTTGTAGGGCCAGGCAGCAGAGGGGATGAGTCCAACACACTGAGCTTGGGTTGGGTTGGAGGAGCAGGAGATGAAAACTGTCCTAATGAAAGCTGATAGCAAACGAACACAGGAGGCTGAGTCCAGCAGGGAAGCACAGGTCCAATTTGGAACTGAGCAGCTGTGAAATTGGACCCTTCGACCACAGCTGGGGCTGCAGGAGGAGCAGAGGGGAGCATGGCTAGGAAAGGGAGTTGAGGCTGAGAGGAAACTTTTGTGGCCAGAGGTGATGGAATGGACTGCCAAGGGAGGTGGTGGAGTCACCGACCCTGGGGTGTTCAAAGAAAGGCTGGATGTTGTGTTGAGGGACATGGTTTAGTGGGAGCTGTTGGTAATAAGTGAATGGTTGGACTGGATGAGCTTTTAGGTCTTTTCCAACCTTGGTGATTCTATGATTCTATGGTTCTGTCATGTTATTGCTCTCCATGTCTTGGCTTGCCATGGTCTATGGGAGGTTCTTCTCATCTCTGCCTATTGGGAGACGTGCAGCCAACTGGATCCCAACTGGAGAGGTGACACTGGAGAAGTGCTGCGTGCTCCATCTGCTCTGAAGTGTGCTCCAAGGTGTTGTGCTGTGGCAGAAAAAGAAGGGCAGGATTTTTTTTTTCATGTCAAACCTCCATTCTGTCTGAGAAGTGATGGTTACTCGTGTTCTTTGTGTTAGTAGGTGAGAGATTTCTCTTTCAATCAAGTAGTTTTTTAGGTGGAGACATCTTCCCTCGTCCTTCTCTCTGCATCTCCCCTGTTGCGTTTCTGCTGTGGTTATTCCTTAGGGATGAGCTGTGTGTGTTGGAGAGGACACTTAATAACACTGCAGTAGCAGCCCAGTGTGTGTTGTTCTGTGGATGAGTAGTTACCAGACTTTATTCATGTTGTTGGGGTTTTTTTTCGGTAGGACCCATGCTTTTCTTGCTGAACAATTGCCAAATGAAGTCTCCTTCTTTCTCAGGGCTGCTTTGATGGGGCAGCTGGAGGCAGCAGCCTTGAAATGAGGCTGCTGAGCCGCTGCCCATTGCTGCACAGCAAAGACTGTGTGCAAAATGAGGGTGAGGGGAAGGTGCTGTGCCCATGCAGAGCCGTTGGGCTTGCTGTGAGCCACATGCAGGGACAGAGTGCTGCTCAAGGTCCTAAAAACAGCTTTCATGCGTGCTGTGGAGGCAGCCAGCAGTCAGCACAGCAAATCTGTAAATGCCCCCATGCACAAAGCCATGCAAACAGAAATTAGAGTCAAGACGCAGGGAGGCACTGCAGCGATCATCACGTTATTATCCTCAGGTACCCTTCCTTACAGAGCAGCTGTTTGCTGCACTCAAAGGGAAAGAGGAGCACACACTGTTCAAACAGCCAGTCAAAGTACCCTGGGCCTGCTGAGCCCCAGTTTTGTAAATGTTATTTCCAATCTTCATTGACTTCCCGGAGCGTTCTTTCCACTCGCTCTGATTGCTGCTTCTCGCTTTGGGGAGCTCGGTTTTGTCCTCTCCATTGATTGCTCTGATCTGCACAGGAAGGGGAGCCCAGCGAGCAGCAACGAGGCAAATCAAAATTAAAAATAATAAATAATAATAAAAAAGCCCCAGCCCTCAAGATCCAAGCAGTTTGTACTGTCCGGGGCTCGGATGGAAGCGATGCACCTGAGCACTTGAGCTGTAGAGGATGGGAGTTGCACACTCCTGGTATGGGAGTGCAAAGAGAGAAGGGTTTGAGGTGAGCTGGGCTTAGGACTGGGAGAAAACAGAGCTGAGATCTTTGGGGTTTGGCAGCTCCTGGGCAGCAAACAGAAAGAGTGAGAGGAGGAAGCTCTGGAGGCCAGGCAGCTGGGAGCATAACGGGCTCTTATCTCTGCAGGGCTTTATCTGTGCTCAGCTCATTGCTCATTGTCAGCCATGGCGGTTTTTTGCTCGGGGAAAGCATGTTATCCCATCACTGCAAGGACGAGAGATCCCAGGGCAGAATGGGAAAGCACTGTTACAGCTGCCGTGTGCTGGGCGAGGTGCAGAGGTGTGAGCCAGGCAGAGGGATGCTGCCCTGCTCTGCCTGGGACCAGCAGGGACCAGGACATATCGCAGGGTGACGATTTGCAGCTGTTTGATGAAGGCCATGAGGAGCAGAGATGCTGATTTCCAGAGCCATTGATCTGTGGTCACACTGCTCCCATCCTTCCCCCGTCGCTTCATCTTTGGAGGAGGCCAAAGGGCAGCAGGAGTTTCTGCACTTGAAGCAGTGGAGGTGCACCCAACCCAGTGAGCAGTGTGCATGAAGTGCCCAGAATTCACCGCTGGTCAGCAATCGTTCTGTAATTGATCCTCTGCCTTGCTCAGCTAATTACATCTCCTAGAAAGGCTTTCCCTGCTCGGCCCCGCAAATATTTGTCCAGCAGGAGATGACAGAGCTCCACTCTCTGTCTTTGTGCCCTGGCCATTAAGCACTGACCCCTGGAGCATCTGGGTGTTAGGTTTTCTGGGGTCCAGACGTGTTTTATTGCAGCCCCGGAGCAAAGGAGTACTCCCTCATGTAGCACTTTAGATGCCACACTGCAGTCTTTTATTATTATTATTAGTATTAAACATAAGATTTTTAATCTTGAGAGAACGGATATTTATAATTTACCACCTAGGGCTTGGTAATTAATATTTGTGTAGAGCTCTCAGCGATGTCTTGGATGTGAGATGTATTATATAAATAAAGACCGTCTTGTGAGCAGCAGGGGAAGGTGGAAAGAAAAAAAGGCTTCTGCAGTGCGGGTGGCAATGGCTGTCACCTCGATCCCTGTCACCTAACGGGGCTGTGACACCTCAGGGACCAGCGCTCCCTGGGCCACCGGGGTTTGCAGTTCGTAGGCAGCTCACAGCATGTGAAATGAGTTTGTGTTCCAACACGGTTCCCAGCAGAGCAGAAAATATGACATGCTTGCAGGGGCTTTGGTTGCGTGTACAAGGAGCCGTGAGCATGCTGTCACCACGTCCCAGTTGTGGCACCGTGTTGGGACTGAGATGGGACGGCGTCGCCGAGCTGCGGTCCTTCGTGGCCAGCAGCACTGGCCAACTTTGGGAGCTCACGAGCATCCCTATGCCTAGAGGTGGTGAAAATACTTTCCACCCAATGATGCCCCCAGTTGGTGTTTGGTGTTAAAGGAAACCCCCCCAAACCCCTGGCAAAAAGGGGGAATGGCGTCGAATCCCATCCTTGGCCATGAAGTTGGTGCTGATGTCCTCCATGCCTGAGTCCAGCCCTGGGTTTTCAAGACAGAAGGGGGGGTCTGCGACCATTGGAAGCATTGGGGAGCAAATCTCAGAGGTGCAACTCAGGGTTGAGGGAAGGAGAAAAGCAATCTGGAGCAAGTTGTTTCATTTTCCAGAAAAACACTGGGATTCTTTTGTTTCAATTACCTCCTCTTTGGTTAAAAAAAAATACAGCGAAGCGCTTGTTATTAAGGTTGAACAAACAAACTAACGAAAAGGAGAGAGCCTGACAATGAAACAAAACCTTTATTTTCTGGTTGAACAAAATGTTTAATTTGACCCACACCATTTTTCACCTGATTTTTCAGTTCTGTCATAAAATCAATTTTCTGCATAGCTCTGTTCTCCCACGCTGCCCATGTGATGGCTTGGGGAATCCTTTTCTCCTTTGGTTTTTATTGCTTCTTTTTTCCTTTTTCTACTTCCTTTTTCTTCCCATTTGTTGTTATTTTCTTTTCTACTTTTCCTCTCTTCTCTTTCGATCCTTTTTTCCTTTTTTTTCCCCCCCCTCCTTTTTTTCCTTCCGTTTCTCTTTGAACCTCTTTGAACCGCTCTAATTATAACGTAGATCTTATGTAACTAATATGTGCAGGTAATATTGTGATTATATATAGAGAGCCATATGGTCCTGTGCAGTCACTTTCAACGTTGTTAAACCGCTGAAGCGGATAAACTCCATGTCCGTGCACAAAGTAATTGCACAAAACTAATTTGTGTTTGCAAACAGAACTGAAATTAAGTATGTAAATAAGCAGAGCCGCAGACTAAATATTATAGTAGGGAAGGGGGGGGTGGGGAGGAGAAAGTAGAAACAACTTCATAACTGCAAAGTACAAGCAGCTCAGGAGATGGGGATGGTGAGTGTTTGTAATGTGCTGAGAGCTGATGCTGTGAACAACTGTTGGAGGCTCTGGGGCCATAAATCCTGCCTGCGTCCTTCCCAGCCCTGCCTCCAGCTGCAGCACCAGCTCTGTCATTCGGGGGGGGAATATATATGTGAGAACTTAATGTTTTTGCTGGGAAATGGACGCAGTTTAACCCCGTGTCATTCGTTTAGAGACTCTGTTTTACTTAAAAACTTTTAAGAAGGAACGTTTTATCGCCTGGGGTGAGCGACGTGACTAATGGCTGCAGACACATGCTTCTGCGACACATAAATCCAGCGCTGCTCACCCAGCCCTGGGGCTTGGGGAGGTGCCAGCTCCTCGTTTTGGGGCCGCCGTGTCTCAGGCCGTAGCTGATGGTGTGGCCTCTGCATGGAGGAGGGATGCAGGTGGATATTTGCAGTTGGTGTGCTGGACTGGGGGACCGTTTGCTTGTGAGCATCCCAGCAAGCAGAGCTGTGCAGCAGGAAGGCACTTTGCACCAGCCCCAGTTGCATCCAGTCCCAGTGGATCCCACGCCATCAGTGCACATGCCGCAGCCCCCAAAGCAGGCAGCGATGCTCGCAGCTCAGCACGGCGATGGCAAGGTTCCCTCTGCTGGCAGATGCCATGCTCAGGCCCCTGCAAAGCTCTTGGCAATTACACGGAGCTGGAGTAAAGCTAGAGAGGGGTTTAATTGCATGAGTGCTTGGGAAAATGTCACTGAGCGTACGCACACGTGACATCCTGTATTTACCAGGAGAATAGGTGCTGGCAATCCTAGCTCCTATTTATAACCTCGTTAACGGCTTGCGTTGGGAGTGAGGGAAGAGCTCTCTGCAAGTTTTCCCTTCTTCTCACATTAGCATCATGTTTGCCTCACTCCAATGGGTGCTTGCAGGTGAGTCTGAAATGGGTTGAAATCTGCCAGCGGAAGCATGCTGTGCGAGTGCAGTGTCATTATTCCTGCTATCATCATTAATGGTGATGTCCTTGTCATGAAATCGGTGGATTTCAGCTGTGTTAGAAACCACAGAGCTTAAAAAAAGCTCCCGAGAACATAAAGCAGAATAGCTGTTTACCAGATGGATAAGGGGCAGAATAGCTTGGGGGATATTATGACTCCTTGTTTTCAAGATGGTGCAAAAGCACAAGGTAAAATAGATACATTAATTGATAAATAAATAAATACTCCTCGATAACAGATGGGTCCCCTTGAGCCCAGAGCCATATCTCTTTGTTTCTTTTCCAAGCTCATACTTCAGAACAGAGCAGGAGTTGTGCAGCACACGCTTCCCTGCCGCAGTGTGCACAGCCTGCCTTCGTCTGCACCATGTTGCTTCAGCACCAGTGCTGCATCCAAACGGGCTGTGGGTCTCAGAGCCTCTCCCAGCCCTGTGGACAATCCCCCTGCAGAAGCCTGCTTGGGTTTCCTTGTCCTGCTGTAGAGCGTTGCTCTGCTCTGCTCTGAAAATAGCACGCAATTTTGCATCGTGGCAGAGGGCACAAGCTTTGCTACTGATACTGTGCCCAAATGGGCTAAGAGTCACAGAGGTTCTTGCAGCCCTGTGGAAAAAAACCCTGCAGAAGTCTGCTTGGGTTTCCTTGTCCTGATGCTGGGCTTTGCTCTGCTCTGAAAATAGCTTGCAATAATACAGCTGGGGCAAGCCGCAACCCAGGATGATGTGTGCCAGAGCTCTGCCATGCATTCACTGTGTGCTGCTGCAGAGCTTCTGCAGGGTGGTCTGTTGCTGGGAACAACATGGATGATGTTTCATGTCCAGCTCTCTGCTCTGGGTCATCCCCCATCCCGTTGTGTTCATCAGCATACAGGGCTGCCCTGGGACACCCAAAGGATGCTCTGAGTCCTTTAAGCAGGAGTACTGGGCACTGGCCAGCAGCACATAGGAGCTGTCAACATAGCACTGCACCTTTTGTCTTGAGTAGGCGTGAGGTTGCATGGCTCTGGTGTGGTTGCTTGTTTAGAAAGCAGAGGAAAAGCTAAAGATGCGCCCATTGGCTCCTAAAAGCAATCTCAGAGCTGGTGGACTGGCTGTGGTCACAAAGCAAAACCAATATCTGGTCTTTGGTGTTGCTCTGCATTGCTTTGCGTCGCTGACATTGGAATTTGGCGTTGCTTTCCCCAAATTGAGTGAATTCACTGCAGAGCTGCAGGAGGAGGGAGCTCAGCCTCCTCGCCTTGACCTGAGCCAAACCTCAGCCTGCAGGACGTGGATTCCAGAAAATGGGGAGGTGAAAGTTCCAGAGATGCCGGGAGAAGCCACTGTGAGGCTGATTTCCACCCTCAGCCACGATCATTTTGTTCTGTTGTTGTGCAAATGTTTTAAAAATAACCAGGGAGAAAAAAAAAAGAAAAAAAAAATGCAAGTGCAGGGCGAAAGCACTGATAAATACAGCCTGAAATGCTGTTCCAGGCAGACTTTAGAGCCTGAAATCACCTCAAATGTATTCTGAATTACCTTGAGCATATTTAGACAGATCTATTTTTCATTGCAGGACATTAATGGACTGACTTGGGGGATTTTTTTTCTCTGCGCAACCATTTCTGTCGCACGTTGTGAGGAGGAGGCAATAACCCTCCTGGCACCAGGATGGGAGGAGAGGATTTGGGAGGGGATGGCTGTGGGCATGGCGGTGGGTCACAGCTCCAAGCTGTTTTCCATAGAGCACACCAAGGCTGGAGCTTTGGGGCTGGGCTCTGGGGAGGCTGAGGCTATTTTCTTACCTATCTCATGCACTTTTCCTGGCTGTCGTGCTTCGTGCAATATTTGCATCCCTGAAGGTTTGTGAGTTCCTTTCCATTGGTTCCGATTCGAGACGCGACGTGTATAAAGTAATACAAAGAGTGGCAAATTGTTTTTTCTCCCCAGGCTCTGTGCTATTAGGGAGCTCTCCCTCTCACAAGCAGTTCAGATTTCTGGGTGAATTAAATGGAAGCCAGGTGCTTGTGCCTCCCAGGTCCTCGTTTTGCAGCTCTCTCCGTGTCCAGCAGGCAGAGGGAGGATGTGGGAATGGGGATGCTCTGCAGGGCTGGAGGAGGTTGCTGGAAAAAAAAACAGTGCAGCTGGCAGCCCAGTGATGCAGGAAAGGTCTGCTCTGTCCGAACAGCAGGCGAGGGGCAGGCGGAGCAGCGCGGCAGATGCTGAGGAGTTGGCCTAGAGCAGGTTTGGGGAGAGGAGGAGGCAAAGGCAAGCAGGTGAGCAGGGCGATGCTGTGCTGGGAGGTTTGGAGAGGGGATGGAAGGAGAAAGATTTCTCCTGCTTCATTGGGTTGCTGCAATCCTGGGCTTTGCTGGAGGCAGGGCTGGAGCCAACGGCTTCTCTTGCCTTCAAGCGCTTCCACGGATGCCCTGCCCAGAAGGAGCCTCCAGAAGGAGGAGAAAAGCCAAAGGAGCTATCTCCCCTCCTCCTTTACAACTTGCTGCCTGCTTGGAGGAACTGTAAAGCTCTCCCCATCCTTATGATTAATGACTGCAGCTGCCACCGAGCTCCGGTGGGCAGCAGCCTCCCACCACGACCCCAGGTAGCAGCCTCAGCAGTGCAGCTGCACTCCGTGGTCTGATGGAGCTGGTGCTGCCCTGTGCAGCAAGGAGGATCTCAGTATGAAATCAGAGCAGTGGCTGTGGATGCCCCCAGGGTGAAGGAGCATGCGGTGTGCGCCATGGGAAAGGGCTTTGAGCATCCCCAGTGCTGAGCAGGTGTCCGAGCAGATGGCAGCAGTGATGGGCCGGTGCCGCAGTGGAACAGGGCACTATTCCATGATTTCTCCTCTCATTGCTGTTCCTGAGACAGCACTGCATTTCTGTAGTTCCTACAGCATGAGTTTGTCCAGCAGACGTCCTTGGTTTCTGTTTGTGGACAGTGAAGAGGAGCCATATTGATGGCAAAAGTGTGGAGTTTTTCACTCATCCAGATACATTCCCAATTAAAAAGATACGCAATAGTTAGGCTTAGTATTTTTCCCTCCCAAAAAGACAAGAGTAGGGTCTTCTTGCAAGCATGACTTCAGAATGAATAGGTAATTACAGCTTTATCACCTTCTAAGCAGTTGTGCTCCCATCTGAGAGCTGTGCTCTGCTCCACGATAGGTTTTGTTGGCCCCATATTGCCCTGAGCTCTGCCCTGCCTGAAGCCAAGATGGGTTCCCAATGCAGAGCCATGCCCCGTGCAGGGCTGTGAGCCTGGAGCATGGCGCTGCTGTTGGATGGGCATCCATAGGGTTAACAGAATGGTTTGTATCAGAAGGGACCCTTAAAGGCCATCTGGTCTCACTCTGTGCATTGAGCAGGGACACCCACACCTCCATCAGAGGCTCAGAGTCCCATCCCCTGACCCTGGGTGTCCGCAGGGATGGAGCACCGCCACCTCTCTGGGCAACCTGCACTGTTAGAAAGGAGCATGCCCTTCAGCTGGTGACCTTGGCTTATTGAGCTGTTGGAGATCGTCGTGCTTGGGATGAGGCTTTCTGTGTTGTGGTGTGTCTGCTGGAGGTGTGACCTGGCTCCAGGAGCAGGCAGTGGGTTTGCTGCAGGAGGATGAAGAAGAGGAAGCACGGAAGCAGATGGGGAAGGCATTTGTCCCCTCCTTCCCTCGGTCTCCTTGGTAGGAATCGCTCACTGGTTGTTCCTGCTGAAAGAAGGCAATGCTGTGCAAAGCAACAGGCAAAGAAAGCAGCGGTGTCGGGAGAACAAGAAGGAACATTACAAACCAGCCAGCTCCTGCAGGAGAAAACGATGCGTTCCAAGGATCCTTGAAAAATATAAGCATCAGTTTGAAGGAAGGGAGAAGGGAATGTGCCAAAGTCCCCTCCGGTCCCCTCAGCAGCAGCCAGAGGAGCGGCTCGCCAGGCCTTCCCTCAGTCTGTTCTGCTTTGGGCCGGAGATTTTTGCAAACTCTGGCATGCAGGGAATTTTAATCAGGACCAGGGCCTTGTTGGTGGTGCTGTTTATAAATCCGAATGGAAGAGAAGGTCCAGATTGTGCCTTAAAAAAGGGGAAGGGAAAAAAAGAAAAAAAAGAAAGAAAAACACACAAACACAAAAAAGCAAACCGGAAAAAAATAAAAAAGCCGTGCTCCAGAGGGGAAGCATACAAGCTGTTCCCATCCTCATTCTGTCCTGGCTGATGGAAAATCACCAGCGCTTGCCTCATCTAAATGGCACTTTATCCACTGGAAATGTGAATGCTGTCACCAATGCCCGGGTCTGTCAAGCTTATCAGCCAGGCTGCGAGACGGGAGATGCACCCCGTCCTGCCCGCACTGCTGTGATGGATAATGACATTTCCAGGCTGATGGACGGGCGTTAAGGTGCCCTGCAGAAGTCCAGTGCTTGTTCACTCCCAGTTTCGCAGCCACAGGAAGTGGTGTTTGCTCTCCGGCTGGTTTTATGTCCTTCTTTCATGCTGTTAAGAGCCAGTCCTGCAGAACTGCGGTGTTGAGTCAGTGGGCTTGGGGGGGAGGGGAGGGTTGGACTTGGGGGTCTGAGAGGTTTTTTCCAACTGGAATGATTCTGTGATTCTGGGAATGAATTCCTCGCTCCCGTGCCATCCGTGCTCTGTGTGCATCGCTCCCAGTGCGGGAGAAGGCAGATGAGCGACGAAGCCCATAAAAAGAGAGGTGCAAAAGTGGCTGTATTGATGGTAATCATCAGCTGGGTGTAAATGCATGGATAGAAAGGAGGCTTCCAGTCTGCAGGTCTGGTGCTGGTACAATCCCATCAGATTTCATCGTGCCCCAGCCCAGCGAGGGGTTATTAATGGGGATCAGAGCTGTTTTCCATATGCATGACCCTGAAATATCTTCTTCCAGAGTGAACCTTAAGCACGAGTGCCATAATGTAATGAGTTAAACTGCTTGTTCACAGTTCCACTAAAAGCAAATGGGCTGGGGATTTGTTTTAAAAACTGGACAGAGCTTTATCGGCCAATTAATCAGAATGTATAATGGATAAATTAAAGGGCAGCGTCAAGCGAGGCTGCCAAATAAAAACCAATAAAGTGCAGTCTGCAAATGGACGTGGCATTATGGGATGGCACACAACATAAGCAGAGGGGGGGAAAGGAAAAAGGAAATAGGAGCGTGTGATACAACCGGACATCACAGTAATCCTGCTGCTTTCGTGGGCAGAGCTGCTTCTCCTGAGGAGCACAAGCAGGGGCTGGGAGCAGGAGCTGGCAGTCACTGAATGGAGCTGGGACATCAGGGCATAATGGGAAGGAAGGGAAAACACTGGAAGAATTGGAAACAGTATTTAGGGTACAGAGAGGTGGGCCTGATGGAGAGGAGGTGACAAGAGCATTGGCCAGGCCCTTTCTTTGGGAGGTTTCGATGCCAGGCTGGCCCTGCTGTGCTGCTTCCATGGCACCACTCCCTGCAGAGAAACTTCCATACGGAAATCTTGTAGCTGAGAGACAGGGCCAAGTCCTGACGAGCATATTGCTGGTGAGCAAACACGAGCAGCTAGCTGCTCAGCTGCTGCGCGTGGCGCAGTCATGTGCTGACATCCTCCCAGCTGCACCAAACCCTCTCTGGTCCCGGTGTGCATCAGCTCCTGTGCTCATCCCCCTTCCTCTGTCCTGCCTGCAAAGCACAGGAACCCAAGCAGGTATTTCCGTGGACGTGGACGCCCTCCCATGCCCTGAGCATGCTCCAGCCCTGCGTGGGTGCAGTTATCCATCCCCGTTAACCAAAAGGAGAGGCAAAGGGCAGCGAGGCGTTAGGTGCTGTTGCATCTTCCTGGCGTGCAGAGATGCTCTTTGCAGGGATGCTCTTTGCCCGCCTGCATCCATCTGCTGCAGGAACAGCTCCTCGCCTCCCCCAGGCGAGCTCCACTCTGGGCAGACTCTCACTGGAGTTTGTGCCGTGGAGTGGGAGTGCTGCAGCATAGGGGAGAGCAGCGTGGGAGAGGGTTGGAGCCCAGCAAATCTGGGCATGTTTTCTTCGTTTGGACAAATAGCTTATTCTCTGAAAATTCACTGGTGGGTCAGCCAGCACCATCTGTGAAGCCCTGCCAAATGTGGCAAAGAGTTTCAGCCAAGAAACGGAGAAAGAAAAGGAAAAATGAAACTGCCTGGAAGAAGTCCATCCTCAGAGCTGCTTTTTCAAAACAAATATTTCGGGTCTTTCTTTCCGAATTATACTTTCTGTTGACATTCTCCTGGTTAATAACATTTAAAGGCCTGAGGTACTCAGGTTATTTGACCCCCTGTTTGTGTCTGGGAAATATTTTTGTTCCTGGACAGGGACCTATAGGAAAAGCTTTGCTTGGTGCCTGTCTGGTAACTGTCACGACCTGGCTCCATCCTACAGGGACAGTGCGCTGCTTCCAGTCCCCTGGTGCCAATGGTGCAGCAGCTGCTCCAGCTCCTAAGCTGAAAATGGAAACTGGGAGCCACAGCTTGCAACAGGGGCAGGTGACCGTTGCAAAAGGAGCTGGAGTTTCTGGAAGAGCTTAACTGCACCTGCTGGTGTTTGCTGTCTGCCCTCCAACACCGCTCTTCCGTGGTATCTCCTCTTCCCTGATGGTCTTGGTTTCCCAAATGCTTCTCTGCGAGAGTCCTGAGCCTCAGTGCAGCATCACTAATCCCTTCTTGCTATCAGATTTTAACGGGGAAGAGGCAATAACTGAGGGCTGCTGCCCAACACCTGAGGCCACGTTCTTGTTGAGCGTAAGTGGGCAGAGACATGAAATAATGTAAGCTGAAATAGAGTTTTTGGACGTCATGGTTTAACCCCCTGCTGAGTTGGAAGTTAGATCCATAGGTGTGCTTTGCTGCATGCTGTTAGAAACCATTCAGGCTGCAAACTGTGGGGTATTGCAGCAGTGCACACACATCCAGGCCAGTGGATGCGAGCAGACCTTGGAGCCATCATCTTGCAAAGCGGTTTATTTGGCTAAATATGCCATTGATTTGTTTGGGCTGCGTTCCGACTGTGTGGGCTTTGTTAGTCAATACAGCTCCAGTCCTGCTCGCTGTACTTGCTAATTGCTAGGTAGCAAATTATATTTAGGAAGTGCAAGGCTGAGTATGTGGCGATGTGCTTGGACAATGGGTGATGGGAGCGTTGTCACCAGGAGAGCGCGGCGAGGGCTGGGAGAGGTGCTGGGCAGCAAGGGGGGGAGGCAGCAAGCAATGCCTGCAGGCAGCTGGAGGAGGGTGAGGGATGGGGTTGTGTCCTGTGGGCTGTGTCTGTGCTTCCATATATTGGAAGTTCCCATCACTACGTCTCCTGTGTAGGGGCAGCATCAAGAACGAGAGTCCCTGAAGCTGAGAACCGGATGGAGGTGGGAGGGATGGGATGGGTGCAGATGGGCAAAGCAGCACCAGAGCTGGGTGGGGGTAAGGGCTGTTGTGGCTGTTAGCAAAGGGAGCCGTGAGGAGGGGTTGGGGTTGCCTTTGCATCGTGGTGAGGTGCAGCCCCCAGCCTGCATGCCGTGCTGCTCCTCAGTGCCATCTGTTCCCAGCACCAATGTCAGCAGCAGTGCTGTCACTGCTACACTGAGCACATGCTTCCACGTGCCAGCCCAGTGTCAACTGGGGGCACATGGCAGCCTGTGGGAGACAAGGGCGCAGCCAAGTGGGATTTGTTTCTCTTTTCCCTTTCTCTTTTCTCTGACAGCAGACAGTTGTAAATACTCGGTTTGTTTCCCATAGAATTGCAGTGCTCCCATCAGACACCAGCAGTTCCTCCAGGCAGCGCGCAGCTCCACAGACCTCTTCTAAACAGAGGCAGAGATGCTCAAGAGGTCCATTTCATTTCTCTGAAAACAATTCTTTGCACAGCTGAACCAAAGAGCAGCCACAGTGGCATGTTCTGTGTGCATCCACACTGTGTGTGTTTGTCCAAGCTGACCATGCCCATAAGCTCACTGCCATTAGTGTGTATTGAGAGTAACAACTCCCTGTCTTGCAGGAGAGATGTGTTTAAGGCTTGCACAAAGAGGAGGGTTCCACGGGTGCTTTTTTGGGGTACCTGAGCAGGCAGTCATAGGCTGTGTGCTCATTGCCTGCACCATTTGGTGTGGGCAGCTGCAATCATAGAATGGTTTCGGTTGGAAGGGACCCTCAAAGACCCTCTGATTCCACTCCCCTGCAGTGAACAGGGACACCCACAGCTCCGTTGGGTGCTCAGTGCCTGGTCCAGCCTAACCTGCTCCATGCACAGAGCTTTGCAATGGGACAATGCCCCTCTCAGATGCTGATGTGCAGAGCTCTGCACACTCACACACGTATTTCAGTGCCTTTACTCATGAGCTGCCTTCCATCCAGCATCACTGTCACTTCCACACACGCTGCTTGGAAATAAAATACAATTAAGAAATGAAACGAATCAGCATCGCCCTAGGATGGGGAGAAAGGCAAAGCAACCCTTGCTGGGTGTGCTGCAGCCGTTCGCCATCTGAGCCTGTTCCCCCAGCAGCTTTCAGTCTTATCTTCTCTGGTGCTGGAGCACAAATAAAGTATGTAACAAGAGTCTTTCAGGTCCATTAGAAACACAGGGGGAAGCAGTCAATGTTAGCCAAAGGAAGCCGGCAAAGGATGAAACTGTCAGGGCTGAAGGAAAGCCATTTCCAGGCAGCGAGGAGGTGCTAATTAAATTAAATTTGAGATTTCTGCCGCTCGTTCCTAATCAAAGCTGGAAAAACTTTCTTTCTAAGAAGAAAAGCAGGTTGGGGGGAAGAGGGGGTGTTGCTGCTCGGTGAATTGCTTGTGGAATACTGCACCCCGTGCTTCCATCCAAGCGTGCACACTGCTGCACGTGATGGAGCCCGTCGGAGATGCCTTTCCCTTTGATGCTGTGATTGATTCCCCGAGGACAGGCGGGTGCTACCTGGGGAAGCAATTTCTGATTATTTTTAGCCTTGTGAGCGCCGATGGGGATTCCACTGAAGGACGGCATCCTGTTTGCATTAACCCCTCACGGCCCAGCCCGGCTCTACCTGCTGCACAGTGGGATTCCCAAGCTGTGTGACTCTGTGGGGGATGGCAGCACCGTCCTGCAGGTGGTTCTGCAAGGTGACAAACGGGGGAAAATGGAACAGCTTCAGAGAGTGAGCGCGGTGATGCAGACAGAGTGCTCCCACGGGTGGGATGGTGATGGAGCAGAGTGGTTCTTCCAGAGGGCAGAGCAAATGGTGCAGAAAAATGAGACGGTGAGGTTGGAAGCGGTGCTTCCAAAAATCATTCGGGTTCAGCTCGCAAACAGAACATCTCCAAATGTCACCGGGTTTAAAATCCGGAAAAATGCTTGGAGTGGATTTCGCCCCTTTGCCTCAGCAAAATCAAAACAGTCCTCTGTTTGCTTTTCAGCGCTCAGATCTGCAGCTGATGGAAAGCAAATGCAAGCGGAAAGGTTGCTGCGAAGGATTGTTTTGCATGCAAGGATTTAGGATAAAAAATGGGGAAAAAAAAGGCTGTGTGAATCCGTGCGCTTGCGGAAAGATGCCGGTGCTTCTCCTGTTGTCAAACTGGAACTTAGTAGTGATAGCGGTGCTCTGTGCTGAGCCTCTCACCCATCCCTCATGGTGAGAGCAGGGCGAGGGCTGCTGGGTGCTCAGGCCAGAGCTCTTGGGTGGATGTTGAGCAGTTCTCTGCTGCGTGGCACATCGCTGGGTGCAGACCCCTGGCGATGCTGTGGAGTTGCAAGCAGAAAAGCTTTACGCCCCCAACTCCGCTGCACCCAAAGCAGTGCTGCTTCTCTTCCAAGTCCTGATAGATTTCTGCACCCCCTGGGACTGCCCTTTGTCATGCTGAGCCCTCCTGAGCTGTGCATTAGCAGTGTAACTGAGTGTGCTCTAATTGGTGGAGAACCGGTCCTGAAATGTCACGGGAAGATTTATATCGCAGCGCAGCCTCTCCAGGTGCTAATTTTGCTATAGGCCACTGGATAATGGCTCCTGGAGAAAATTATCCCCGTGTCTTCCTGCTCTCTCTCCCCTCTCTCTCTTGCATTTTTTCCCTTTCCTTTCGTTCTCTAACTCCTTGGTGCTGGGAGGGCTCAGGAAGGCTAAGGCTCATGCAGGGAGGCTGATTCTGCTGCAACAAGTGGGGAGTGGGTTTACCATGAACTGAAATACTAGGAAACATCAGTGGCTGAGAAGCTCTGAGCTCCCGGCCCACTGGAAAGCCTCCCTTGGCCCTAAGGAGTGTGAACACAGGATGAGAATGGACCTCCCCAAAGGTTTTCCTCTCACAGCCCCATTGGAGGTAATTGTGAGCCAGGCAGCCCTGGTGGGGGCTGTGTTTGTAATCAATGAGAAGTTTTGGTCAAAGAAGACAAGTTTTTTTTTCTTCTTTTTTCTTTTTTTTTTCCCTTCCCCAACTGAAACAGCAATATTGATCTTCTTGGTCAGTTGCATAAAGACCATCTGCATTAATCTGATTTAATGGGGATTTAGCTGGCACTGGAGTGAACCTGTTACTGTTCTAATCTCATTTCAGCAACACACCACTGTTTTTAATACTGTTTTTTCCCCCCCCCTCCCCTCTGCTGTCCCACTCCATTTGGATCAGACTCTTCCCAGCCAATCCTCCACTTGGTTTGGCAATTCTTTCACATTTCCTCAGTGCTGGGCTCCTCCAGCACCCAGCACATCCCAAAAAATGCTGCAGGAGCACACACAGAGGTCTCCTGCTGCATCACGGAGCAGTCTGTGTGCACACTGCCTGCTCCCATGCTGCCCAGTTCTCAGTGCAATGGGTTTTCTCACCTCCAGATGGTGAAAACTATGCAAACTACATGGGTGTAGCGTGGGGGGAAGATCAAGCGCCGTATTTTTGGCACTTCTGCCGGAGGCTGAGGAGTTGCAAGGACCGAGCAGCGAGAGGCAAATTAAAACCTTGCATTAATTCCATTAACTATGATCATCTTCTCACCAGGGATGAAGTTAACCGCTCGCCATTAGTATTATTATCAACAAAAAGTTGCATCAAGATGCCCACGCAACATTAACCCGACCCCGCCGTGCAGATGCGTCGCTCTCTTCCCTCCCATTCCCCCCGTGTTGCAATGACTGCATGCTGAACCCAGCGAGCCTCCCTTCCTCTGCGTGCTGCCTCCCGGGTGCCTGAGTGAGCAAGGTGCTAAAAGGCAGCGCAGGGCACCAATTTAATTTGCCAAGCCACTGGCTCTGCTGTCACCGCTGCGCGCACCGCCAGCTGTGCCATTAGTGCCTGCACAGCTGGACTGCTGTGCTCATGGCAGGCAGGGCTGCTCTCCTTTGTCTTGCTGTTGAACCAAGTGCAAATGCGTGATGAAAGCACACGGTGCCAATTTGAGCTCGGCTTTCTGTTTCAGCGTTGGCAGTGGGTGGAAGCGTTGGAGGGTTTGGGCTTCGCCAAGCTCAGGTTTTGCTTTTGGGGGGAGGGTGGTGTGCTTTGGATAGTGCTGATGGCTGCTTTGCACTGCTTTCCTCTCTTTGTTCGGTCCTTCTGCACCGGAGCGGTGGGCACAATACTGGTTATTTCCAGAGATAAGAGGAGACCTTATCTTTTATCCCAAAAGGAGTTTGTGGTGAAGTGGGGGTTAGCCTCTTCTCCCTGCCGACAGGTGATGGCCTGGAGTTGCACCACGGGAGGATATGTGGCACTGATCTGAGCTCTCACTGTGAGTCTTTGGATGAAGCAGATGCCTCTGCTCAACTGGGAGATTTGAGATCTTCTCCCTTGGGTTTGGGTTTGGTTTAACCCCGTTTTCCCCATTGCCCTTGGAACACTGCAGAGGACAGTGATGGGAGGAGGGAGGGCTGGACAACGTATGCGGAGTGGCTGTGGGTTGATCGATTTCTCATGCCCTCCACATTCACCCACTTTGGCCGTGTGCTCCCTGTGTGCCATGGGGTCTTGTTTTGGATCCCACCCTGCATGGAACAGCTGCTCTTCTTGCTCTGTGTCACACAGCTTTGGGGTCAGGCGGTGCTGGGCAAGCCAGCCCTTTGCAGTGGAGTGCATTACTTGTCAGGGAGCACCGGTGAGTTACAAGTCTGCAGTGGGTAATTTTTCCTTCCCTTTTGCATGGATTACACTTGTTCTCTGCATGGCCTTTTCAGCAGGGAGAGCAGTTTGGTTACACATTACCTACACAGCAAAGTGTGCTCTAATTGGCCAAGAATTGGTCCCAAAATGTCAGGGAAAGATTTATTTCCCAGCACAGCCTCTCCAGGTACTAATTTTTCTATGGGCCGCCAGATAATGGCTCCAGCACACAATAGCTCAGAGTCCCTAATCAGGACACAGAGCTGTAATTGGGTTGAAGGGATTTGAAATCATTAAAGCCACATTCAGGGGAATAAAAAAAGGAACCCCTACCTTTCCTCTTCTCTTCTCCCCCCCAAGACAGAGTAACTGTGTTTAATGAGCAGCTCCTGGCACATCACTTGCGATATTCCGGTAATTGTGTCGGCAGCAGAGCAGCCCGAGAGGAGGTTATTGAGCATCCTGAAGTGCAACAGTCACAAGTTCTGCCATGTTGGTAGTTTCAGGGTCCAGCACCCAGCCTGGTGTTGGTGGAGCTGCAGTGAGTCTGACTCTGTGTTCTTCTGTGTCCCTGATGCACTGTGCGTCTTCCAGCCGTGCTTTGGCTGTCCTTGGTGTGTAACCCTCAGCACAGCGTGGTTCCAGAGCTGTGCTGCTGTTCTGGTGTTGTCCTCTGTGAGAACTGATGGGAACGGCTCTGCAGCGGGTTCACTCTGGGTAGTGGCAGGTGTGAAGCTGAGAAAAGGTCTCCCACACTGCGCAGAGCCAAATTGCTCACTCTCGCTTGAATTCGCTTTGATTTTTCCCTTCTTCAGCATCCTGCTTCACACTTCTAATGGGTCATTTTCCTCTTTTTTTCACATTGAGCAATTTTCTCCGGTGTTTTGAGACGCATTGAACTCCACTTCTGTCCTCTGAATCTCTTGCAGACCCCCAGCTCGGTGTCACCCATTCGGTGTACAATGTGCATTTGCTTCGATAGTTGCCAGGGCTGGGGACGGTGCTGGCACCAGGCAGAGCCCAGCTTGATGAGCTGTGCTCTGACAGCACGCTGCGAGAGCTCCTCAGCCCCAGGCTGAAACGCTGTCAGGATCTAAATGCAAAAGCAAGAAGTTTTGTTTGGGTCAAACGACACATTTTGTTGGGCACGGTGTTTGTACGTGTGATAGGAGCAGTGGGGCACAGCTGGGCACCGTTGCTGCGTTGAATCTTCATTGCCATCGTGTGATGGGATCCAGGTGGCGTTTGGTGGCTGCAAGCAAGGGACCACCACCACTTTTGTCTTTGAACTGCTGAGATATGAGTGCAGTGCTGTGGCACAGCGCACTGCAGCTCCGTTTGTTTCCCTTAAGCTGCGCAGTGCACCCTCACCCGCTCTGCAGGGAGGGAGAAAAGGTGACATCAGGAGGTTCACCAGTGTGGGGGAAATATTATGTCCAGGTTTAATTGGCAGCGATTGTTTTGTCTTCTGTACAAAAGCAGCAAATCCCCAGAAGCTGGTCAGGAGCACAGCTGTTTATGGCGAACAGAAGCCGCTGCTTATCTCCTTGTAGCAACCTGTCTCCAGGAGATCACGGCTTAATTAACTCGCGTGTTATCGAAAGTGAAATTGTACAGACATTGTTTGGGGGGGGGGGGGAAATGAAAAAAGAAGAAAAAAAAAAAGGGAGATAAAGTGAAAGGAAGGAGGTGACCTGGGAGCCAAGTGGAGGGAACTCTGCAGAACGCCGAGCACGCGGCCGGGTGGCTCTGAAGGGAAGGATGACGCAGGACGTGGTGCAAAGGCACAATGTGGGGTTCTGCTGGAGGGGGTTGTGTGCTTCCAGGGCTCCTCCCGACCCGATTGCTCCTCAGATCAAAGCCGGAGAGACAACAATACATTCTGAACTGAGAACATTAATTTGTATCCGGAGCGTTTTAATAAATAATTTTTTAAAGCCCGGCTCAGCCCTGTCATCTCAAGCCAATTGCATTTAATATCCAGCCCTTCTGACTGATGGGTTTTTAACACCGTAATTAGCGTGTATGGCTCTTAAAAGCCTTTGTTGGTATCTCAGTCCTTCTCTGCATTATGGTGTCCCTGCCCCCCTCCTCACGTCCCCTGTTTGATAGTGTTATTCCATTTGTAGTTGTTTATTGCTCCCACTGAGGCAGATGAAAGGCAGGGAGGGTCCAGAGCTCTGCTCAGAGGGGCTCTGCAGCTCTTGGGCTCCAAACCTGAATTCTGGCCTTAAAGGCCACATGTCTGCAAAGCGGATGTGGTTCCCGATGTGCTTCACCGGTGCTTTGTTGGCTCCTTGCTGTTTGGTTTGGGGCTGTTTTGGGGAGGGTGCTTTCTCCTCCGTGAGAGCTGAAGTCTTTATCTAACAGCCTGTGGCTCAGAGCTGGGGCTTAAGAGAAAAAGAAGAATCCTCCGTAAGTGGAATTAGCACCAGGCACAGTGTTTGCCCACTGTGTGCCATCTGATCCATGGGAGGAGCTCAGCTCTGTTTTTGGAAGGCAGTGGAGTGTGAGCATGGGGAATCAGACCTTGTCCAGAGCAGCCAGGTGCTTTCTTCCACGTTTTGTTCCACTTCACTGTTGGCTAAAGATGGCCCCAAGGCAAAATCCCAGCTCTGAACAAAAACCTCAAGTCTGAACCCGCTCCCAGACTGCAGGTGCTGCTTATCTCGGCCGCGATAAGAATCAAATCTGAAAAGCTGAATCGCTGCTCTGTAGCAGCACCAGACCTCTGCCGTGCAATTGCCCTGCAGTGCTTTAAGCCTCGGGTGCAGTCGTCTGTCTGCACAATCTGCGAGCACAGCGCATTGCGAGGCTCGTGCTTAACGCCGTGCACAGCTAAATCCTGCCATGACCCCTGTGCTAGGCAGGCCTTACAGCTCCCGTTTTGCAAGCAAGGAGTGAACAGTCCCTGGCTTTCAGTGAAAGCAACACCGGGGCACGTTTTGCCATTCAAACCATGCTGTCAGAGAACTGTGTTAAGCTATCGTGGAACCCAATGGAGACCACTGTAAAGGGAGTGCTTCAGTTGCCCTTTGTGGCAATGGGCAGGCGGCAGTCTGGGGCACTGCAGCCCCCAGAAGTCCATCACCGTGCCCGTGGACATGCGGTCTCTCCAGCAGCTGTAGGTGCTTGTGTTGCCTGCTTCTGATCACTGCAGTTCTCCCACGAAGCCATGTGCACAGCTTGTGCCGGCACAGCCTGCAGCAATTTGGACTGGAAAGACCTCGCACCCAGGGAGCCTGGAGCAATACAGGGCAAATCTGCAGAAGACTGGAGCGAAGCACCGCTGCTCGTGCTTGCTTCCTGCTCATTTTGGCAGGTGCTGTGGGTGCTTTCAGGGGGCTGCTTTCCCTGCCATGGCCAGCAGCGTTGCCAGCTGAAGGTTTCGCAGGGTGACATGCCTTGGCACCTTCCCATCCCCAGCTCAGGCTCTCTGGCAGAGTTCAGGGGGCTTGCAATAAAGTTTAGGGCCTGTCCATGACTTACTGTTGGCACATGCTGCTGCCTTTCGCCGCTCTGGTGGCATTGCCTCTGGCTGGTGGTGTCTTGCAGCTGCTGGCCCCCAAAATTGGCCTGGAGCTAAAGCTGTGCCTGCAGAGCAAAGCTGAAACCCTTCCCTACCCTCTGCTTCTTGTGTTAAAAGACTGTTTAGTCACTGGGTTTGGTGCCTGCTTGGCAGCAGATTGCTGCACATCCTCGTAGTCTTGTTTTGTTTTCAGATTGCCTTTTTGGAGATAAACACTAACATCTGCCAGGGAATGATGGACGAGCTCTTCCTTCTGAAGCCTCTCTCGCTTTTCTTTCTGGAGTGCCTGCAAAATATCCATCGCTCTCGTCCTGTGTCTTGAGTGCAGGTGCTTGCCCTGCTCACGTTGCTTTGGATCGCATCGCAGATATGCAGAGATGCTCTGGTGGGGGTGGGTGGATGCCCAGTTTGCTGTGTGCTGGGCTGGAGCTCTTTGAGATCTGGATGTTGAGGCCTGACAGCGATTATCTGCAAACTGCAGGATGCAAAGACTGGCAAAAATGAGCCAAGGAGGGGCTTATGTGAGTGGCCTCTCCTGTCCTTTACCCATCCTGAGGCTGCAAGAAGCACAGCGCATTCAGTGGCTGCTGGGGGTCAGCTCCTGCACAGAGAAATGGAAAAAGCAGTTGGGAAAGTTGTGCAGGACAAGGAGAGCTGAAGGATGCTGTGCGACGTCAAGGTGAGCAAGGTGATGGCATTTACGCTGGAGATATTTGGGACTCAGGATCTGGGATTAGTGTCAGCTCTCGTGGCAAGCTAAATTAGAAATGCAGAAGCTGTCTCTGTTTGTGATATGGGGCTGTTAGGTGCTTCAGGTGCTGTCATTCTTATTTAGGGATATATTTAAGGATTAACAGTAAGAAGTCCGGCATTAGCAGCAGAGAAATGAATGTTAGTGAGCTTAGGCTTGGAGGGCTTATTTTTGATGATCATCATGTGAGCTGCTTTAGGAGAGATGAGCTCCAAGATGGGGAGAGATTCTTGTACTTCCACAGGAAAATAAAACCTTATGCAAGTTTAAATACAGATCAGAACTCAGCAACAATGACGGCTGCATGGGTAAAGCCGTGTAACTCCGATGCCTTTGCTGGCTGAGGATCTGCAGCTCACAGCATCCTGCCTATTTTTAGTCGCTCTCACTCTCTCTTTTTTTTTTCCTTCCTCCTGCAGAATATGCACAATCAAACAATGTCCACAGATTTCTTTGTTCTTTGAAATCACTCTCCGTTTTCAATTGGCAACCTTTCCATTTCTGCCTTGATCACAGTTGGCTGCAAGTAGGTTACATTTGCTATGCGTGCTCTCTCAGGCACTGGAGCTGGGCTGGAGGAGCAACCTGCTGCTCTTCCCTGGGTGCAGGCACGAACATTTGGTGCTGCAAAACATTTGTTCCGAGGTGTAAACTCCACATTTCACTTTTCCCAACTTCGGCCTCAATATGTGCTGCCCACCAGCAGCAGCACCAGGGAGAAGCTGTTGAGCATTCACAGCTCCTTACATCCCAAGACTGGAGATGATCCTTGTCTGTTTGGGTTTGTTGTGTTATTATGATCATTATTATCGTTACCCTTAGCATCATCGTCATCATCACTGCTTCTTGTTATTTTTCTAAGCATTTATAGAATGGTTTGGGTTGGAAGGGATCTCAGACAGCATCCAGTTCCAACCCTGAATGTTGAAGCTCATCCCAAGCTCATCCCTCAGGGTTGTTTCAGGTGCATTTCAGGCTGCGTTTCAGCTTTCTGCAATGGGGGATCAAGACTGCAAGACTGCAAAAGTACTCAGTTTTGTTCTCCAAGCAAGTGATCTGCTGGCCTCATGTCTGCTGCCTGGCCAGGCTGGACAACGATTGAGTCTCCATTACTTATGCGTTTCCTGAAGCTGAAACAATTGCTATTATCCCACATAACATTGCATGACCTACATTTTTACTTTGAAAGCCTCCAGCTAATAATTAGTTTGAGTTTCGAATTATAAATAAACGCATTTATATTCCAGTTTAAAAGAAAAAAAAAAGAAAAAAAAAACAACCGAAAAGGGGTGGGGGTGCAAGGAAAGCAAGCAAACCTTTTATTAGGTGAAATCACCACCTCTCCCTGATGGTCTCTGCATTCCCTCTGTTCCTCAGTCTGTTGGGGTGGGAAGGAAGGAGCAGATTTGAAGGAGGAGGAGGATTTGGGCATTTTCCTGGAAAACTGCAGGAGCTTTGGTGCTGGGGAAGTTAGGGCCATCTGGCTAAATAGGGTCAAGCTCTTCATTGGCAGCGTAGGGAAGTTTGGAGGAAGAGCAGAATGGGGTTGGGGCCACTCCAGTGGATTTATCATTTAGGACAGGGACCATTAGGAAGGGAGCAGGCTGTCCCTTGCCAGATACCCACCATCCACCTCTCCATCCCATATCCAGCTGCAGCAGCCCAGGAGGCTGCGTGGTTGGGATCGTTAATGGGGTGTCTTTAAATAAGCATGATGTGACACCTAGGCTGTGATTCACAACCAGTGAAAAAAAGTCTGTTCTGATGCCTCCAAGCATGGCTAACGTGGAAAGTGCCGTAAAGCGCCGAGCCGCGCGGCCCCGCGCCGGTAATTGTCATTCTGCTCTAAGCTGGCGATCCGTGTATGCCTTGAAGCAAGACAATTGCTAGCCTTTGTAATTTCCTTTATGGAAAAAAAATCCAATCAGACTTAATAGGGACAAGACCAATAGAGATCTGTGGAAATTAGTGTGAAACCTATAGGAAAGGATAGACAATGAGACGTCTCCGGAGCAATCCCACGGGTGAGTTTTGCTGTGCCCAGGGAAGGTTTGCGTTCTCCTGTTGCTTCAGTGGCATTTGTCCATAAGGTGTTATCCAAAGCGATGCTACTTCAGGTGCTGTTTCTATTCAGGAAAATGTCAAATCCTTTCTGGGAACTCTTGTTGTCTTGGTAATTTCTTGCAGAAACAAGTTCTATAAAAAATCCTCTCTTTTCTCGGCGCTAGGTTTTTCTTGTCTATTTTGGATGTAAATATTTATTGGAATACTTTAAAAAAAAATAATTCGGGAGCAGCTTTAATAGAACACGTGTGGTGTAATTTCTCCCCCAGAATAGCTCTTGTGAGCTCTTTGAAGCACAGATGGAGGCGGAGAGGTAGCTCGTATTTCTGATAGCAACGCGGCGCCTTTGGATAAGAGCCCTTGGACGCTGAGATGCTGTCTGGCCCCATTCTTTCTTCATGCACTGTTTCCTAATCTGAAGTGCAGCTCTCTGGGAGGTGCAAGCCCAGCAATGAGAAGGGTCAGATTCACAGCAGTGGGATGGAAGCACTGTGGTTTCAGGCAGGAGCTGGGCGAGCTGGCTCTCTTCTTTTTGGGATGAGCAATGTCTGCCATTGCAAGAAGATCCCCCGAGTCTGAAAGAGCAAAGCTTGAGCACAGAAGCCAGGACTGCCCTAATAAAACATTTACTGGGGTTTGGAGATATGCTCACTCCAACACGGTGCATACATATTAAATGATCAAAGTTGGAGGCCTTTGGAGGAGCCGGCTGCTAATCTGATGCAACCCTTGGGCTTTGCTCACCGCTGGCTGCATGGAAACAGGCAGCAGCTCTGTTTTCCCGTTTAAAAGATTTCAGGGGTAAGCCAGGCAGGTCATAGCTCAAGAAGCAATAGGATTTGGCTTCTTAAAGGCTTCGACAAGAGGGAACTTGGGGAGGTGTTTGGGTTGAGGATGAGTTGGGCTCCATCTCTTGAGTCTGTTGCGCTCCTGATCCCACTGCACACCATCCCAGTGCCATGAGCATCACAGAATTCTACGATTCAGTTTTACAAATACAAATCTACTGATTCTCACTGCTCCAGCAGTTCGGTACTGATGGTTTTCAGCTCAGTTGCAGCATCTTCTCTGTTTCTCTAGCATCTTCCACAGCTTTCATCTAATTCCTTGACTAGATTCCATTTACCAGAGGTCTCGTTCTTTTAAGGTACTTGAATCTGTTTGATCATCAACAAATTCCTCTCTCTGTTCCTCTGATAAAAAATTAAATCTGGGCACCTTCTGAAGGCTTTCCAGCCTCCCCCTTTTTTTTTCTCTGTGCTCCATGGGGAGTCAGAAAGCCCTTTTCTAGAAAAATGAAATAAATAAAAATTAGAGTTCAAAGTGTGACATCTCCTCTTAGAAAGAAGAAGAGGTTGAGAAGAAGAAACAAAACCACCATATATTCTTACAGACGTGACATCAAAATGAGAAACTATAAAGGACGTGCTTTCAAAGGCTCACGCAGGGACTGAGTTGGTTCAGTGGGAAATGGGCAACTGGAGTCTCTCGTGGCTCTTTGAAAGCGTGTCCCCAAGCTCCCACAATCCTGTTGTTTTACCTCAAGTGCCAACAAACATGCTGCAGAGCATCCTGTGGGCTGCAGGGCTGCTGCGGAGCAGGGAGATGGTCATGGGAAGCTCTTCCCTAGGATCCCTGTAGGATTTTCTCCATCTATGATTCGTTTTGGGGAGGGAGAGCTGCAATCAACCTCTGTTTGTCTTGATTGCATTTTTATCATCTTCTTGAGCTAATTGTGCGCATGGGTTGGCATGCAGGGCACTGTGCAGGGTTTCTGGTGGTAGAATCTCTCTTGCTTCCAATGCACTCATGCAAATACGTGCAGTCCCAGGTGGTTTCGGTGCCTGGGTTCCCATGCTGAGGCTGTGGGATGGGTTATGGCTACGGTTATGGTTAGGGTTATGGTTATGGCTATGGTGAGGGTTAGGGTTATGGTTAGCGTCCTGGGCTGGCTGTGGATTGGCGCCTTGCTTTGCTCCATCTGCCTCTGCATCACCTTGGATTAATTACAGTACAGTGCAATATACATTTGTATGGTGTCTGCACAAGTGTCTCAGGGCCCTTTGCAATCTTAAAAATCTAATTAAGGTGCAGCCTCCAACATGAATGCTTATCACTGGAATGTGTACAGCGAGGCAGACGCAGCAGGCCTTTACGTCTCAACCAGGAGCTGAATCCACATTCTCGTGGCATTATTAATTACTCAGCTCCTGGTATCTGAGACACCAATCGATACCATGAGCCTGGCTGGCTGGGAAGCTTTCAGTGAGCGTGAGGGGATGGGTGATAACCATCAGTGAGAAAAGGCTGAGCCGCTCTTCTGCAGTTGGACTGGGAGGAGGAGGAGGAAGAGGAGCTGCAGTGCAGGACACGTTGCATTAGGGCACATTTATCAGGAGGCTGTTTGCTTTATGCAGAAATGAGATGGCTGTTTGGGATCTTGACCTGAGAACAGTGCTGCCCTATTGAGGATGTGATGCTGAGGGATGCAGTCGCTGCTCACGGTTGGATGGGTTGGGGTTGGACTTGGGGATCTCAGAGGTCTTCTCCGACCTTAATGAGTCCGTGATTCAACGAAGGCTTTGGTGGCTCCTCTCATTGGTTTCACAAGTGGCAGCAGCCCTTGGGAACACCGTGAGGGGGGAGGAGGGAGTGCCACAAGTGCAACACAAGCGTAAATAACCGGGAGGAAAAGGGAAAGGAAATGTGAAGAGGCCCTTTAAATATGAGCCTCCAGAGCCCCGAGCCCAACTAGCGTTCCCTCAAGTATTCAAATGAGATTGCAGCATCAGATTGGTATGCATTAGGCTGGTCTCAATGAAAATTAACATGTAATTGCTTCAAATGAAGTAAGTGAGGAGGTAATCTGTTCTTAAATTGGATTCGCAGGATTTTGTGGTACCATAATGCAGCTGTGAAATGAAATATATTTTAAGGATGATGTCCTTAAGGGGAGGGAGGGGGAGGGCATCTGTGCTGGGGAGGGTCCTTTCACTCCGCCCCTCTTTTGTTTTAGGCCTTTGGGTGGACTTGTTGTCTGTTGAAAACCCAACACCAGAGCTCAAGCTCTTCTCCATGCAAGTTTCCATGTGCTGTGCCCACCTCTAGTCTTTGTTTGCAACTCTCTTTGCTCCGTTTGCCCCCAGCAGCATCCTTCTGCTCACAGCCCCGGCTCACCCCTCGCCGCTCCTGTTTTGTGCCTCAGCTTGTGTGGAAAAGCCACTTTAGTGATAATTTTCCACTTGTAATAAGTTAAGTGCATCGCTTCCTTTCGAATACATTTTCAGTGCAGTTAAGCCCAGCAGTCCCTTGCCTGTGTGCTTAGTTAAATGCGCTTCTTTGCAGACCGTTGGGGTAGATGGCTTCACTTTATTCCTGGGCCATTAGTGTCAATTGCACAAAGCAGAAGCAGGATTTATTCCGGGGGCACAGCTCATAATTGAGCGAGTTCAGCGCTGGGGATCAGCGCTAACTGCTGGGAGTGCAGCGCCGAAGAACTTCCCCAGCAGGCTGCCGGCAGCTCTGAAGCTCTGTGGGGCCAACAGCGGGGGATGCAAGGCTTGGGGTGCTCTGCACGGCGTCCCCCCCAGCCCAGGCTTTGGTTCCGTGCACTGCGGGCATCCCACATCCTGGCTGTGGGGTGAGCAGGAGGCACGGAACGGAGGGATGGGGAATGGGAGGAGACGTAATGTCATGGAGTTTAACTGTCGTGCGATGCTGGCAGGGAGGTGATGAGATCATTAGGGAGTTCTTTTCTTCGTGCATCATTTCCCATGAGTCCTTTTGAGTCCTCTCCGGCTTGCAGACCCGGTGTGGGGTGATGCTGTCCCTTTTGTAGGTACCTCTGGAAGACCTCTGGGGAAGGGGTGGCTTTTGTCTGTGGTTGTTTGCCTGCTGGCATCCAGGAGCCCCGAGCAATAGTTCACCTACTCTGCCAAAAAAAAAAAAAGGAAAAAGGGAGAAAATCAGCAGCAACAAAAGGTCCGCAGCTTGCAGGAGGCCCCGAGCTCATTGCTGGAGCTCCCTGTTGGGGCAGCACCTCATTAGTAACCCAGCCATGTCCCCGCACAGCTGCCTCCACGCATTTCGGTGCTGGCGTCACCCCCTGGCAGCATCAGCACTTTTGGAGGGCACCCAAAGCAGATGGGCCAGGAGCCCCAGCCTCGGGGACAGGGACTGGGTTTGGGACACGTGTCCTCTGCGTGCTGCCTGCACGGCTGCTTTGTCACACACTCCTCTGAGACGGAAGATGCTGTAGATGTGCAGAGCCCCGTTGTTAGCAGAGACAATAGGAGGATAAATAGAAAGGCTGGATGAGCCGAGCAGGGGAGCAGGGGACTTGGAAAGGTGCTGGTGCACTGCTGCATTGCAGAGAGAGAAAGACTTTTGCAGACACGCCGTCTCTGCTTGCTGCATTGTGACCTGCTGCTCTGCACCAGCATCTCCCAGGGCTGGGGCTGCTCCGTGCCCGGCTCTGTGCCCCCCAGCACACTGCAGGGGGGGTCCGGCTCCATCCCTCCCTCCCCAGTCTGCTTTCCTCCTGTTTCTTTGGCATTTGCCATGAAGGCAGCGTACTGGGAGTTGTTTGCAGCATTGAATCCCGGGCAATGAACCAAGGCAGATCTTTCCGAGCCTGGTATATTATTATTAATGTAATTAGCGTGAATCATTTGCATGTATAAACTTTCAATTGAGGAGATCAGGTACTTTACAAACATGCATTAACTCTCCCTCCCTGGGAAGGAGGTGCCAGCTTTGTTCAAACCTTGCAGAGGGCAGAACTGAAGGGCAGGGATGTGCTGCAGGTTGGTGCGAGCAGAGGAAGGGCGGCACCTCAGGGCTCCAACTGCACCAACCAAAATGAAACTTGGGAGGGGAAACACAAAAGGTTTTTATTTTCCACTTCTGAGCGCTGCTTTTGAGCACCTCTGCAAGAGGCTTTGTGGTGGAAGCTGATCTTAAGGCACCCACAGCCTTTGGGGATTGCTGGGGGGCTGGAGGTGGGGACCCCCCATTACTGCTGTGTTCATTGCTGGGTCGGGTCCCTTTGCTCAGGAGGTGGCAGCCAAATTTTGGCTGCCCCCCACAGCAGAAGCAGCACAGGGAAATCTATGAGAGCAGTGGGACCGTGCTGGAATGGGATTGAGCTGTTCACAGCCCAGCCTTTAATTAATCATAATAAATAACAATAAAATGTGATAATCACAGAAATAAATCTAAGATGTGAAGCTCTGCCTCGGGCGGAGAGCTGGTTTTGTTGATCATGTATAGCACAGTAGTGATGCTGGAATGGGAGGTGCTGGGGGTCGGTCCAGGGGTGGCTTTGGAATCCAGAGCTGCCTGAAAACTGCAGAATCGGACTGGAAATTGCTGGATTAGGCTGGGAATGACCAAATCAGACTGGGAAACAAAAAAAAAAGCAAAAGCCATCGGGGCTGCTGAGTGATGGTGCCACGGCGCAACACGTGTGAGGCTCCATCAAGTGGTGAGGATGTGGGCAGGGGGTTTCTGCAGGGTGGGTGCTGAGACCCCATCCCTGTCTCTGCACCCCGGGATGGAGCTGGTGTCCTGATCATTGCCATGAAAACAGCAATCAGGTTGCTAATTTTACCGAGCTCTTTTCAGTTCTAATTAGCATTATTCATTTCTTATGTGTCCTGCTGGGTTGAGACAATCTGTGCTCTCCAGCCCAGCCCTCTGAAACACCAGCGAGCTGCACAGGAGGCAACAAAAAATGTTGTGTGCCAATTACTACACTTCAGTAATTAAAAACCTCCTTCCTCCCGCTGCCAGGCCACCCCCTCTCCAACATCCCTGTGTGCAAACTCGAGAAAGCAAAGAGGAATTTGGGCAGCCATCATTGCCTGTGCAATCTGTGCCAAAAGCACGGGGAGGTGCTGGGGGCTGTATGAAGCATGGCATGAGGGCAGGGCTCCCAGCCTGCGTGCTGTGGTGGTTGTAGCCTTGATACATGATGGTGGGATGCTGGGATGGAGGTTGGTTGGGGTTCTGGTGGACCGTGGGGTGGTTGGCCAAGCCCAGATGCTTTAGGAGATGTCGAATTGTGTCAGTAACATTTCCATTTCCCATAGGGGAAACAAAGAGGGAGAAGGTTCGTTGCTCTGCATCTTTTTGGAGGAGAAGGCCTTGCTTTCTGAGCAGGAACGTAGCTGGGATTAAGGAACTTGAGAAAGAAAATGAGCTCATTGGAGCTTAAATATTTTGACATCTTTTTTGGAGGCCACCTCTGTGTTCCGGCCTGCCTGGGGCCTTAGAATCGTAGGATGGCTCAGGTTGGAAGGAACACAACAGATAATCCTGTTCCAGTGTCTCTGCCTTCCCTCCCCATGGCAGGGCAGGCGGAGCATCCATCGGTCTGCAGCATCTCTGGGCATCACTGCATGCCAGGCGTGGGGCGGAGGGAGCGCGGCGGTGCCTCTGCTGCCCACCTGTGCCTGGAGCTCTGATCCCAGCCCCTGCCAAAGGCTTAACGCTCGGCTGCCCCGGGATGGAAGGGAGCAGATGGAGGGGTGGGAGAGCTGCGAGGAGGGGGCGAGCCACGGGAACCCCAGTGCTTGTGCATGGAGGAGTGGGCTGGAAGGGGCGCAACGGGGAGGCTGTATCCTGCCCTGCAGCCCTGGTTCCTGTCATATTGAAGTCATTTGCTTGTCCTGGCCTTACCTGCACCGGGAGGGGAAGGGAGCCTTCCTCACGGCAGCCAGCCCGGAAATAGAGCCTGGTACCTGCAGCTTACAGCACTTTGTCCCCAGGGCTGTGCTGCTGCGTATGGCACAGGTTTGGCTCGGTAGCTTGGAGAAGGAGGAAAGAAAATAAAATAACAAGTTGAAGCTTGCCGATCCCAGGGACAGAGGAGCGTGTCTGGGTGATAAGAAGAGATTGCGACCGGGTGCTGTGAAGGGCGACAGCACTTATTTCACTGTTGCCTCATGCGTTACCTGAGCCCCGTTGCTTCTCAAAAGCACTTAAATGCCCATATGATAGAGGGAATGCTTGGATTACACACTGTCTGGCTCCATTATTATCCAGGGATCTCCAAACTGATGCATTTCACAAAAAAAAAAAAAAAAAAAAAAAAAAAGGCATGGAGGAGGAGAGAGGGAAGATATATATGGTTAGCTCAGGCTGCTTATGAGTCCTCAGTGATGATCTCTGCAAAAGAGGTCAGTCTGAGGGATTCATGCTGCACAGGGCTTCCCATCACCCAGAAATGCAGCTTTAGCAGAGGGCTGGACACCCCTTTTCTCATGTGGAAGCACTGCAGGAGCCCGTTGCATTGCACTGGGATGGGCAGGCCAGAGCCAGAGAGCAAATCCGTACATGTGTTTTATTCAGACCCCGATGGTCTAAGCTGCCAGCACTGAGATCCAGAGCCCAGTATAATAAAGCCATCCTTTGGGGTGAAGTCCCACATATTACTCAACTTGAGAAACTCAATTCTAAGGTTTCACTCAAGTTGTAAAGCAGCTGAGAGCAAGCAAGAGCAGAGTTCTTGGTGTTCAGCCCAGGCTGAATCTATCACTTTTTTTTTATGAAGATAATAAAAATCTGCTTGCATTTAATTTATTATTATCGTCATATCATTATGGAACAGCAGTGAAATAGTTTAATTTATCAGATGTTTTTCACAGCAGAGAGGGAGGACAGTCTGACTGCTGGGGTAGCAAGTCCTCAGGGTCCTCGGGGTCCAGATGTCCCCCATCACCTTGGGCAGTCCTCCTCCATGGGTGCTCAAATCTCCTTCCTCCAGGCGTTGGGTGTTTGGGTCGGGGTGGTTTTCCAGCTCCTTCTGCAGCTGGAGGGATGGAGGAGGATGGAGGAGAGGAGGCGGTTTGTCCCCCGGGTGTCTGCTGGCAGAGCTGAGCGCCGCTAGCTCTCACGACCGCGCGCTTCTCTGCATCTCCCTCCCACACCTATAGAATGGGAATAATGGCATCGCCCACCTCCTGGGGAGAGTCGGGACATGGAGAAGAACTGGAGGTGGTGTGGCTCTTCTTGTAAACACTCTGCAAGTCCGCGTGAGACACACAAACCCTCGAGGAGGAGGGGAGCAGCAGCAGCGTGAAGAGGAGGAGGTGGGGGGATCGTGCCCCACCGAGGCCAACTCCAGCTTCATTGCACACAAGGGGGGGGCACATCTTGCAGCTTCACAGAATCACAGAATCATAGAATTGTAGGGGTTGGAAGGGACCTCCTTGTTGCCTGCCTGAAGTTCCCCTTTACCCAGCTTCCCATGATAAGAGTTAGGCTGTTTCCATGGGGTGCTGCCTTCCTTTGCTGCCCTGCAGGCTGCTGGGAGCCTCTGGTGCCTCCAAAGTTAATTTGCATCGCAGCCAGTGCACAAATAATGGAGTAGAATGGAGAGAATATAAACAGTGGAGCTTAGGCTGAGTGGTTTTATGGAAGGACATTATCCGCCATCGCTGGCATGCAGCAAAGCCCGACTTGGTTCTGTAATCTCCAGTTTGCTTTAGTGGTTTGGGCAACAGGGAGATGCCTGTGTCTTCCCAAAAGGTTTGGGGTCAGCAAGGAGGTTTGAGGCAAGGACCAAATGGAAATGTGGGGGCTGTAGGTTGTACAATGGATGGGCTGTGATCTGCAATAACTGTGAAGCTGTCGGGGAAAGCTCTTGAGCCAGCTTAGTTGGCTATCAGTGCCTTGAGCAGAGTGCTGGGTGCCCAGAACTTCCAAAAAGGGTGAGGAGTGGGGCTGGGAAAGGGTGATGGCAGCATGCTAACAGGTCTGCTCTGCCCACAGGTGCTCCGTGGACAACCGCGTCACCCGCGTGGCCTGGCTGAACCGCAGCAGCATCCTCTATGCCGGCAATGACAAGTGGTGCTTGGACCCGAGGGTGGTGCTCCTGGCCAACACCAAAACCCAGTACAGCATCCAGATCCACAACGTGGATGTGTACGATGAGGGGCCCTACACCTGCTCTGTGCAGACAGACAATCACCCCAAGACGTCGCGCGTCCACCTCATCGTGCAAGGTAAGGGGAGGGGGCTTTGAGGGGGGGTGGGCTCAGCGCTTTGACTTCCTGCTCTCTTTTGCCGTGGGGTCTTCCCCTCCTATTGCTCCTGCTTGGAAGACAGCTTGGTGCAACCGTAGGTGATCCAGGATTGAGAGTCCACATGAGGTTGGGCAGCGCTTGAGTGTGGCAATGTGCTGACAGGTGGACTTGACGACCTTAGTGGTCTTTTCTAACCTTAATAATTCTATGACGTAAGCCAACTTACTTGTAGCAGTCATGGGACTCTGGTACAGGCATCTCTGCCTCCCAAAATAATCACTGCTAAACTCACATTGCTGGTTTTTTGTTGTATTTTGATGCTTGCTTTTTTTTTTTTTTTTTTCCCCAATGCTGGAGGCAATGCTTAAAGTAAAATTTGTGTTGGGGGAAAAGAAAGAGCAAGCAGATTTGTGTACTGTGCGGGGGTGTGTGTGTGCCTAGCAACAATATGTGTTTGTGTGTTAAAACTCCTGCAAGGAGGAGGAGGGATGGCGTGGGGCGATTCAGCATGTGGTAACCCAGCACATCTCCTTGGGGCTGCCAACCCCAGAGGTGTGTGTGAGCCCATGGGCCCACAGCAGGGAGAGGACGGGTACAGCTCTGCAGGTGTAGGGACACGCTGAGTAAGGGACTGCTGGCATGGAGACAGCCTATGGGGATCAATGGAGAATTTCTGATCCCTTGCTAGCAGCCCTTTTTTTCCTCCTGCCTGCTTCTTCTGTGATTTGGCCAGAAGCCCTCTTAGCATGACACACCAACTCGAGTATTGGAATCTCATCTCGGGCTAATTTTCGAATGCTGATGGATGTATTGATCTGGAAACAAGCTGGGTTAAAAAGGCATTGGTCTTGTACACAGAGCTGGGTTGAGCTAATCCGCCGTCAATATGCCAGGCCCGAGCATAATTGACAGCCTAATGAATAGAATGGGGGGGAAAAACCCACACCCAACCTTCCCCCCCTCCTTCCCCTTCCGTTTTGTCTTTCCTCTTCGAGCAATCAAGCAAACTAAACACAGCCGGACTTTCTCCATCTCCATTAACCACGGAGAGAAAGCGGATGTGTTGCCATCCTGGGTCTTTGCTGTTTATCTTGCAATCTGTTATTACCTGCCTGCATTTCTTAAGCCAAAGTCGATCACCCGCAAGTTCCCATCACCAGGGTGATGCAATTTACATTGGCTCCCTTATTCCAGTGTGCTGACCGGTTTCCCGTATCACCAGACACCTAGGCTCATCCCTCCTGTCTTGCTGCAGCATTAGGAAGAGATGTTTGGATACAGGAGGAAAAGGTCACATCTTAATTCCCAGCAGTGGTTTGAGCAGAGGACTCAGTGATGGTCTCAGCCCTAGAACGTGCTGCACATCCTTCCTGCTGCTGGAGGAAATGCTGGCTCTTGGAAGCAAGGCCCCTCATTTCAAGAGTTATTGCTTGGCTTGCTCAGCCATCTCTTGGGTGGAATGAGGCAGTAGTGTGTTCTGCAGCAGGGTGCATGGAGGTGAGCCTCCTCAAAGGGAGGATTGCTGGAGTGACCCCAATTAAAGACGAGTGCATCCCTCCTGCCCCCAGGTGTGAGGGGATGTCCGTATGGAGAGAGCTTGGAGCTCATCATCCCTCATGGAGCTTCTGGATGGAGTGGGTCTGTGGGGGAAAGAACAAAAAGCAGAAGAGGGATGGGGGTGGGAAAAGGAGCTTTCTGTAGGACATGAGCGTTGGAAATGGTCCTTTGTGGCAGCAGGGGGAGAGGAAACTGAAAGCCATTGGGAACCCGAGGATGGCTGCGCTGCAGCAAGGGAAACGCCATGCCTTTATTTCTAGGTTGACTCTATTGATGGCTGAGATCCCAAAATAGGTGGGCAGAAGGCACCTCCAGAGCTAATTTAGCCTGTCCCCCTGCAACGAGGCAGGGACAGCGCTGGCAAACATTTGTGAGAGCCATTCTTGAAAATCTCTAACGAAGCAGATTCTGCCATCTCCCCAGACAATCCATTCTACTGCTCTGCTACATTTATAATTAGGAAATGTATGGCTATGGCTAATATCTAACTTGAACCTTCTTTGTTGCAAATCAAGTGGAGTTTTTCTCATCCTATTCCCAGCGGATGTGGAGAACAATTGATCAATGTCCTCTTTGTTACAACCTTTTGCTTTTGGGAAGGTTGTTATCTTGTTGCCCCTTAGCCACCTGCTTTCTGATCCCACTGGAGCCCTCTTTCTCCCACCTTTCGTTGTTGGTCAGGCTTTCAGAAACTCGTCACTCTTGAAATCCTTCTCCTGAAAGGCAAAAGGTGATGGCTGCTGATCCAGGAATAGCAGATCACTGCATCTCCCCCTCCCATTGCCAACGAGCCTCAGCACTAATATGGGACAAATGAGCCCAGGAAGGAGACAACAGCCCTGTGGCTCTGAATGCATCAAAGTTTGGACCTGCTATTTTGGGGACTGTTTTAAGTGAGGTCAGGCTGGGTGTCGGTGATGTGAAATTGATGTGAGGCAGCAACATCGCTGCAAAAGGTGCAAAGTGCAAGGAAGGAGCTCCCAGCCACCTCCTGCCTGTTTGGCGTGGAGCCGAAAATGAACCTTTGGGGCAGAGCCTGTGTTGTCTGCAGTGTCTGGGAGGTGGCCCCTGCACATCCCAGTGCTTCCTCATGGATTTCTTGTCAGGAGGGGCTGCAGCTGCAGGAGCACAGAGCAGGGAAGCGTGGCTGTCCTGTTTTCAGCAGTGTGCTCAGACTCTGAGGGCACATGTGGGGTTTGGGGTGAAGATGGGGAGAAGCGCCCAGCAAAGCGTGCTGGTGTTATTGGCACAGCTGCACAGGGAGCGGTGGGCTCAGCATCCCCAGGGGTGTTAAAGAGCAGCAGAGATGTGGCACTGGGGGAGGCGGTCAGTGGGCATGATGGGGTTGGACGTGGTGATCCTTCTCCAACCTGAATGATCCTGTGAGTGGGATTCTGTGAGTGAGCTCTGTGCGTAGAGAGATGCGGAAACCCAGGGCAGAGAAGAAGGCTTCAGTTTGGCCCCATTGACCTTTGAAGAGTAATGCTCTTCTCTCCTCCTTCCCCACGTGGGTTTATTTAACACACAGCTCCTTCTCCCTCTCCCCAGGGGCACTCCAGCTATTTAAGCCTCTGTTCTCCAGGTCGCTGGGCTGAAAAGCGAGAGGAGAGGAGGGAGGAGGATGGTGTCTGGAAAGCTCTTATTTGTATTGATAATAAGCCGTCTCCGACGCGCGCCTGCACAACACTCCCACTGCCTTGTAAGATGCATTATGGAAAGTTGGCCTTATCTCAGTGCTGGAAATGGACTTGGTGAAGGAGGCACGGGTGCTGCCGGAGCTTAATCTCACTTAGACACGCGAATTTGCATGATAGAAAATGGTGGAATTTTAGTGCTTAGAAAGAAAGCAGGGAAAAAAAAAAATAAAAAGGGAATGCAACTGGGGGATATTAGCACTTTCCGTTGCTTTATCACTTTCTTTGCCCCTATCTGGCTCTTTCTTTTGTCACCGGTGCAAGTAATCACCCCTCCCCTTTTGTTTGGTGTAAATGAGTTTTCCCACTCCTTCCTGTGTTGGGCTTAATCTGCAAATCCCTGCTTTCATATGGTAACTAATTACCAGCTTGCTGGAGTTGGGGGCAGTGGGCACAAGTGACACAGGGCTGCTCTGGGGTGGGAGCTGGCACTGGGTTGGCACCTCGACCCAAGCATCACTGCCACCCCATAGCATCACTGCCAAGGTGTGTTCTGCAGTGATAAAGCATCTGATGGGGCTCACAGCCCCACCCCGGCTTTGTTTCAAGCCCTGAACTCTGCCCAATTAATTTTTCTTTGATGCAATAAGCTCCTTTGGCTCAAGGGAGGTCGGGAATAACTTTTTGAGGGCACTGCTGCTGCCTGCCTGGCATGTGAGCAAGGAAGGGCTCACACAGTAATGCAGGAGGATCAGACCCTGCAGCTGTTATTGCTATTGTGCAAAGGCAGCTTGCAGGGAAAACAAGGTGGATAAGGATGATGAGGGCTGGGCACTGGGTCTGGTCACTTCTGATGGTGCAAGAAGTGGGATTTTGGAGGAGTTTAACCCTCAGGTTGAACCCAAGTGTCTGGGTACCCACTTTGGGGCTGGGCAGGCAGTCCCAGCCCCCAAGAGTCACTTGACCCCTTTGCAAATCAGTTTAACATCTGCAAGGCAGAGATAATAATTGTCACCTACTTCACAGGGGGGTTGATGAGGATTAATTTGGTAATGTCGACAGAGGTCTTTGAAGATGGAATGCGCTATCTGAGAGCTGAGCATTATTATTAATTAGCAATTATAGCGTGGGGCAGGAGGGGGGAAAACAGACTCTGGAACTTGCACCAAGCACTTGTCCCTGCTCTCAATGCAGTTTCAGGCTCTCCTGCTGCTAGAGGGACCAACTGTGCTGGTCTCCACTGGGTGCATGTCCTGCAGTGCATCTTCCTTCCTGGGGACACTGGCACAGGGAATAGTGGGAGGGATGGGGAGGTGAATGGTATTTCAGGTATGGCCAGAAGCAAACAAATGCCCAGTAAAGAATGTCATTGCTCCCATACAGAGAGAATTGGCAGGAGACTGAAGTGAGGGGAAGGGAAGGGTAGTGACTCATAGGACACGGACCGTTTTCATTTCCTGCGTGCTTTTATGCCTCACGTGCATCACAGCTGCGGGTAGTTTCTCTGCTTTTGTCCCCTGGTGAACTGCTAATACTGGAATCCAGCAGGTTCCTCTAAGCAGTGCAAATGCAGACCCTGCACCGCAGTGCTGTGACATCCCAGGTATGTGGGGGCATGCAGTGATCTCATCGGGGCCATTCCCACCTCCCAGCACCCTGTAGTTCCCTTTATTTCCATGCCTCCCAGCATCAGCCGTGCGTGCTTTGGTTGTGGCAAGGCGAGCTCAGTGCAACTCTTTGCTACTCCCACAGAGACACACAGGTCACCCTCGGGTCACTCCTCTCTGCAAAGCAAGAGCCTGCTCTTCGTTGAGCCTTTCTGTGCACGCAAGCTCCCAGCAGCTCCATTCACCCATGCTCTGCAAAGGCTTTCAGGGGGAGGTCACCTGCATCACCTGGAGCCATTCAGCAGCAGCAGCTCTGCAAGTGCTCTGCAAAATCTCACAGCTCCCCAGGCAGAGCCGGAGGAGGACGTTGGGTTTCTGCAGGTCTTGCAAGGTCTTGCACGAGTCATCCTCCATCGTCCCAAAGGAGATGAGCATCTCCCCGCCGCCACGCACGGGTCCCAAAGTAGTGTTCAGCCTGGCAAAGCCAGCGGCGGGTTAATGAGGTGGCTGCCATTGAATGTTACTGCAGTCATCTCTTTTGTTTTACTACGTTAAAATATTTGCGGCGGAGCGGTAGGACCGCTGTAACGCGATAGCGCTGCCTTAATGCTATTGTTACCATGGCAACGCTAATGGCAGCTCAATAACATTATTGCAATTTAATCTTACGACAATAAAATTAAGGGGAGAACAGTGAGACCTCAACAGTGTAACGTTACTGCAGTGACAGCGCTGTTATCGCGATCGCGGAGTCAACGCAGTGTAGGGGAACACGGGGAGCAGTGTGTATCGTTCCTATAGTAACACAGAGGCATCCGCACAGCACAGCAGGGATGGATGGAGGAGATGGGGCCGGGGTGGCCGTGTTGCAGCTCCCGGGGCTGTTGGCAGGGAAGGTCACTGTGCTGTGAAGTCGCTCTGTTCACCCAACTCTGCGATCGGGTGTCGTTATCGCAGCCTTTCTTCTCCTCCCTCTGTGCTGGAGCTCTTTGGAGCAGGGCTGTTGTTTTAGCGGTAGTAACTCTGCGGGGAAGGATTTAAAGCACTGCCTCCATCTAGTTCCAGATCCTTCTGCCCGGCGTTTTATAGCATGTGGCTGTTATGGAGCGATAACGTTTTATATTTATATGTCATCTTTCATCGTGAAGGATCCCAGCACAAGCTACAAATTATGGCCGTGCCGCAGGGCCAGGCAGGCAACCCGGCACGCGGCGGTGATGGAGGGGCTCCATCCAAGGGCACTGGGGAGAGCTGAGCACCTGTAACTAAGTGAGCCATTCTGGGAGGGCTTACCCTGAGTCCCCAAACTTTGTGACGCTGGGTTTGCCCAAGGGGATGGGATGCAATGGGTGCAGCCTTGTGCATCCTGAGCCACGCTGGTTGCATCCAGCGGGCTGCAGCTCCCCTCCTCCTTCACCTATGGGTGAGCCCTGTGCACCCAAGGCAGCACCCACCACTGCCTGGGTGGGCATGGGGAAAGGACCAACAAAAAACACTTCCTGACTTTTGAGCATGAGGAAAGCTCACCCTGTTTCTGGGGTGGAGATGGGTGGGCATAGAGTAAGAGGTGGGACAGGGGGACAGGGAGGGAGGGAGAGCTACTGCAGGGTATTTGGTATTGTAGTGGTGGTCATTTCAGGGGGTGCTTTGCAGCTCAGCACAGGGCATCAGCGTTTTGTGCAGCACCAGGCATGGCAGCAGTGGGATTCAGTATCTTCAGTTTCTTGAAGGAGAACCCAAAATCTGAAAAAGTGCTTTGAGGCCCTAGCACAGATTGAGTGCACTTGTACAATTTGGGTGCAGTTGCTGGACTTGGGTGCATTTGTAAGGCTTGAGTGCACTTGCAGGGTTTGAATGCATTTGTAGGTCATGGATGCATTTTGGGGGCATGGACGAATCTGTAGGGTTTGGATGCACTTATAGCAGGATGCATCTTTGATCTGCAGCATGCAGCAGAAGGACAGCATCCCGATGCCATGCACACCGAGTGCAATTTGCTCCCAGCTCCAGGGGAGGGAGTCAGAGCTGCTGCTCTGTCCCCGCATCCCTGTCGCATCCCTCGATGCTCGCTGTGCGCTCGCTTTGTCACCATGCCTGGCAGGCAGTGATGCCCAGTGTGCTTGCTGCTACCCCACAGTTACCACCCCCATTCCCTCTCCTGCACGTCAGGAGAGCATCCTGGCGTGGAAGGCAGGTTTCACTGCTCCAAGACCTTCTGCTCTCCCCCTCCTTGGTCAGCAGGTCCTGGCCAACCCCGCTCTGTACATTTGGAGCCTGGGCACGGTGCTGCCCGCCTGCCCACATTTCTCCATCTCAAGTGCAAATCTGGGCCCGCTCCGCAAGGCAGCTGCTTGGCTCCCCTCACGCATCAGCATTTGGTTTCCATCCATGGGTATTTGGACTCTGACCACCTCTCTAATTCCTTGTTTGTCCTTTAATAAAAGACCTGCGAGCCCTTTGACACCGCAGTTGGAAGCGGTGGGACCTCGCGCCCTGCGTGCCAGCTCGTGTGGCAATCTGGTGTCACATCCATCCTGCCAACCCGGCTCCTCCGGGACTCACATGTTTGAAAACAGGAGCAGCAGCTCATCTCCCATTCACTGTTTTTCTCCATCATTTGCTTTATTAAATATTGATTTTCTGTTGCATTATTAAACCTTAAGTCCCGAGCATAAATTCTGAGTTGATACTTTAATCTGGCTCTTCTTTTTGGCCTTTAGAGCTGATTTTACGGCCAGTCCCTCCGGAGCCTGTCCAGCAACAGCGCTCTGGTTGCAGCAGGTTTGGTCAGCTTGGTGCTGCCTTCACCATTGCCATACATAGGGCAGCACCTGTGGGGGTTCATGGTACAGGTTGCAGGGTGCAGGGGGCCAAGGGTGCGATCTTGCAATGAAAAAATGGCAGATGAGTTTTGGGGAAGTCAGGATGTGTGTTATACAGTGCCGCCCTCGCTTGTTTGGGTAGCACAGACAGACTGCAATCCAGAAGAGGAGTTTTGTCACGGGCAGCAGCGTGGCATCCTCCTGTGTGCCCCCGTCTGTTTGCTCCCCAGGGCTTTTGCTTATTGCTTTGCCAAAATTGCCACACTCAGAGGCAGGCAGTGTGGCTGCAGATGGCGATGTCTTGTCCTGAACACATCTCCTGCGCGATGCTGTCCAGAGCTGCACTTTGCTAGCTCACAAATCCCAGAACTGGGCTCAGCCAAACCTCCAGGCGAAGCTGTGGGGATACAGTGGTGGGACAGCTGCCAGCCCATGCAGGGACGGCCACCAGCACATCCCTGATAGCCCGGCTGGGTCGCACTGCCCTCCCCATCCCTATCGCGGAGCCGCACGCAGCGCATCGGTGCCAGGGCTGCAAGCTGCCAACAACCAGGTGTCGGAACATGGATCCTGAGCCAAGCTGGCTCTGCGGCCAAAAGGGAGGAGGGGAAAAGAAAAAAAGAGGCAGAGGAGCTTGCACACGGCCTTTGGATACCTATCCAAACGGAGCATGCTGGGCAGTATGAAATCCGCATCTGGCAGCCGGAGCGCTGAGCAGTGATTTAAAACCCGGCTCCCAGCGGCAGGGAAAAGGAGGCAGAGTGGGAAGCAGATGTGAACACAATGCTGGAGATAAAGGAGAGGCCAAGGGAACAGCTGCTGGAAAAGCTCGACAAATATCTGCGAGCTTAAGGACGGGCTGGAGGGGTCACTGAGCCTAGGGGAGAGTGAAGGGGGGGAAATGGGGCTTTTTTTGCTTTGGAGAGGTTGAAACTTGGAAAATGAGATTGGGGACTGGAGGGACACGTGCTGGGAGCTTTGTGTTTCCTGCTGGCTTTTTTTTTTTTTTTTTCTGCTTTTCTGTTCTGGTGGTGCAGTGAGGAAGAAAGATTTACAGAAGGAGATGGGAAGAAAAATGGCAAGTGGGGAATGAGAAAGGAAAGAGCCTTGAAAAAAGATGGGGAATGTGTGACCTTTGGGAAATGCGTGTGGAAATGAGTGGGCTGTTAGACTTGGTGATCTTGGAGGTCCCTTCCAACCTTGGTGTTTCTATGAATCCGTGAAATACAGGTCCTGAAATATTGCTGGTGTGGGTTTCCTGGCCCTATTGATGGAGCTGGATCCAAACATGGGGCAAGGCGGTGATGATGGCAGCCCCATATGGATGTCCGTGGGCTCCCCTTACTCTTCCTGGGCTCAGTAGAGATGTCTGTCCATGCCATGCCCTCTGCAGTCCCTTACTTGCTTCATCCTGAGAGCTCCAGCTTTCATCCCACACCTCTTTTGCAAGCACTTCTCTCACGGAATTAATTCTTTCTTGCAGTGTTTTCCTTCTCTATCTTTTCTTCTGGGCCATGTCTGTCTGAAATAATATTTTTTGCTCCTTCAGCAGCAGGGCTATATAATTGATGGCCTCGCCAAGCTTTCTGAGCTAAACATTAAACCCTTCCTGCCTTGGCTCCAGCCGGAGTTCATTACTTTCTGAAAAGCTTCGTGTCTGTTTGTGCTCAGATTATTGTTGTTGTGGAGGGGAGGATATTGTCAGCAGAGAGAGAGGAGGAGGGGCTGGATTTGGCCAGCACTGCTTTGTAATCAAATCCTGCTCGCCTGCTTTTTAGCAAATTTTCCAGCCTAAAAAGGCCTCTTTTAGTGAATTGGAATACCGGCACCCTCCTGGAGGCAGGAGCACAAATCCTGCCCCTAAGTAACGTGCAGCATGTGTGGGATTGTGTTTTCCTCATGCTCTCTCTCTCTTTTTTTGGTTTTTTGGTTCTTTTTTGGCCAGACGATGCAGAAGTTTTTCTCTCTTTTTTTTTCCCCCTTCTTTCTGCCTTACCCCACTCCTCCTCCAGGCTCCCTTGCCACCTCAGCCCTTAAAACACAGCAAGGCGGAGGTGATTACAAGGATTGGAGATGCAGTGACACTTCCCTGCCAACAAGTAATTGATTTATTAAAGACATTACAATACATTCATGGTTGAGCGTAAGAGTTTCCTTTGAACTCGCTCTAAAATCCAAAGGGATTGTGGCTGTTTGTGAGCACCGCGGGCAGAATAAATCTGTGCTCCCCCCCACCTCCCCCTGCTCCACTGCAATTTCATTTCCCTTTGACTGGCACAAGTAAATATCACAGCTCGACAACTCCCGTCCAGTGACCGGTGTGATCCAATTTAATAGCATTTAAAAATTCAAAGTGATTGTTAGCCAAATGGAAATGTAAGATTTCGTACCCAGCCTGCCTTGGGGGAGGAAGGGAAGAATAGGGGAGGGCGAGGGGGATGTAGACAAATGGACTAGATAAAAAATAATGGAAAGTAACTTAATTAAAGAGGCTCGAGCCAAGTTAAAAAACAGTGATGATTCTGAATCTGAGAACCGCAGGTTTTAGAAATGAAAAGAGGAAAAGGAAAGAAAGTAAATTCTGGAAAAAGAGCCTCCAAAATGATTAAATGGAGGGGAAGGAGGAGTAGGAAGGAAGGGGTAAAATTATTCCTTCCTTCTTTGGAAAGCACGAGCGCAGGGGGAATACGCAGCACCATCGGTGAGGCTGGGCATTAGCAAGACAAATAGGAAAATTAAAGGATGCTCTGGGGGAAGATGACTCCCTGTGGCTTTTAGGGCTTTCTCAGAGGCGCGAGGGTGGCCAGGATGAAGGCTGGAGGGTTTCACTGAGGAGAAATGGGAAATGAAGGCACATTCCTCATGGAAAACGAGAGCAGCCCCCACGCACGCAGAGCGCGCCGCTGTCCCCGCCTGCCGGTGCCTTTGCTTTTAACTCTGTCCAGCTTTGCATATTTGTGGGTAGAAATTTCTTGATGAAATTTTAATCGCAGCTCTGTGTGTGGATATCTTGCTGTGCTCAGCACAGCCTGGCAGGATAGCAGGTGCTGGTTGAGCATCAATCCTAATGGGCGCTTTTGGGCCGTTTGCTCTTTGGGTCTCGTTTCCCCATCTGTAATAATAGTACTCCCGTAACACGTGGGGGTGTTGTGACAGTAGGGTTAATGCCAACACCGTTGGCAGAGCCCAAGAAATGAACATGGTGATGTGCACAGGTAATGAGCACCTGCAGCACAGTGTTGAGCTCCAGGCACATGAAGGCGAATTGAGGCAGCAGGGACCATCCTGTCCTCCAGCATTGTTGAACCTGGAGGGCTAACCATCAGCACCTCCCTTTCAAGGAGATGATAAGGGGTGAGGAGCTGTGGGTTGAGTGATGTGGGTCATCACACAGCAACTAGGATGAAAGGTAATGGCTTCAAGTTGTGCGAGACCAGAGATGCTCCGTGGGATGAGCAAGGGAAGCATGGAGACCCCCACAGCCTCCAAGGAGGGAACACAAGCTCCAGGCTATGCAAAGAAGTGCTGAAAGATGGAACGGGGAGGCTGTGGGATGGCAGCTCTGCCCCAGCATGGATGATGGATGCGCTGGCGGGTCGCATGCTGAGCAATGTGATCCCAGCAGACAAGAGGAGCGGCGGCATCTGGAGGCATAAATCACCTCATCCACGGCTCTCGTGAGGCTGCCGGGCACTGCTGACCTCCTGCTTCATGAGCAGGCGAGCAGAGGGGTTGGTCAGCAGTAGCAGTGCTGGCCTCAAGACCTCCTAATCAGAAGATAATGGGGCCGTGCTCCCTGCCCAGTCCATTTATTTTTCACCGGAGTTGAACGCGAGCAAAAAGAAAGGGATTGAGGAGGATTGAGGAGGCTCCTGAAATTGATGGAGCTTGGGGTGGAAGCACAGGAAGAACAATTATTTGGGGATGCCAAGGCACGGGGAGGAAAAATAACAGCAAGCAGAGCCGCTGCCGGCAGTGTGGAGGAACAGCTCGAGGCTTTGCAGGCAGATGGGGGATTTGAGGACACGGCAGCCGTGCGTATCTCCAGCAAGGTTTATGGCTGATGTGTGGTTCAGGATTGCTTCCATCTGACCCCACGGAACACACTGTATTTTTGTGTCTCATTGGCACAGCCCCTGGAACAGTGAAAGATGTCTCAGAGAGGGCAGGAGGGACAAAAGTAGATGAAAGAGGCCAAAGGGACACAAACAGAGGGGAAGATACGGCTAGAGCGCAGCAGCAGCTCAGCCCAAAGTTGGGGCTTTCTCTCTGCTCCACAGGAAAGCACTGTGGAGGTGGGAGCATCAGGCGACCATTGCAGCTATCCCTGGGCTCCTGCAATGAGATCAGTGTCGGTGTAGAAAGAGTAATCAGAAACACTTATTTTGTGCTTGAGCGGGGGGAGAGGGAGCGCGGAGGAGAGCGCGAAGATAAGAACAAATATGCAAGAGCATAGTGTGTTTCTAATGGAAGGGAGATTTATTTCTCTCTGTGTCTTTTTAAGCCTCTAGATAGATCATAAAAAAAAATAAAAAAAAAAAAAAGCAACCCACACACAACCTGTCTGCTTGAAATAGCCAAAATGTAATTTAAAGAGCATCACTTTAACTAATACTTCACTTCAGAGACACCTGCCCTATATTCATTGGAGATGCAGGCTGCATTAGAGCATCTGATTTATCTTTGGGAAGGATGTTGGAGCTCTTTGTTCCTGTGCGTTCCTCTCTGCAAGGGAAGTGGTGTGGGCTGGCTTAGCAGGCTCAACTCACATAGCGCCCATCCTGGAGTGGGGAACACATGGGGGGCTGCTGCAGGACCTGCATGCAGGGCTGCTTATGGGAAGAGGAGCTGACTTTCACGGGATGATCATTAAGGTTCGTTCCAACCTAAGGTGTTCTGTGATTGTAGCAGGATGGTACATGCATCTCAGTTGATGTGAGCCCCAGTCGCGTGTAGGGTGTAGTTAGTAGGACTGTCCCCATGCAGAAATCTCTCCACCTGTGGTTCCTGTGTCCCCAGGCTCTGTCTATCCTATCGCATCTTACTGTCGTATCATTCCTGAGCATCATGGTAAGATTTCTGGTGCACCTTTCTCTTCACTGTCTTCCTCCCTGGTTTTTTGCCCATCACTACTCCATGCAGAGCAGGGCACAGGCATCGAGCATCCCCTGCAGCTCACCGACAGGCAGCAAGCAGCTTTACCAACCAAAAAAAAGGGAAATTCCACAAATCCAAATGATGATTTTCTCCCAAGGCGCTACCCGGATCCAGCATCCTTCAGCATCCATCACAAGGCAGGATCTGCTCCCAGGCTCTCAGCCCTGCTGTGGGACGGCTATCGAGGACGAGCAGGGGAGAAACAGAGAGGAGAGTTATTGTCAAGTCCCTCGCTCTCCCTCTCTGATCTGAAGTTCACTTGTAATATTTTTCTCGACTCCAGTTGCTAATGCGTTTTGTTCTCCAGAGTGCGCGTGGCCCGACTTCCCGCACAGCCTTTAATTAGTTTCTGGATGATGACATCTCCTCTGAGAATCGTCTCGTCGTGTCCCTCCGATCTCGGGGGGAGATAAAGGAATCTAATAAAGACGTTGAGCATTTGGAGGTGATGGGTTTGACAAGCTTTGTATTAGCGAGGCGTCGTGTTCCAACTTTGCCGGGCGCGCTCGTCCCCGTGCAGTGACATCTCCCAGGGGTCCGACGGAGCCTCCAGCAGCACCCGGGGGACCCTGCAGCCCCCACGTGTCCCCACGTCCCTGTCAGTTTGATGGCCGTGGAGGTGGCTGCGTGCAGTGCTGTGATGAGAGGTGTCAGCGATGCTGGGAAGATGACGCCGGGTGTCTCAAGGCTCTGAGATCCTTCAATTTTCTGCTTTTCATGAGGCGTTGCTTGTCTGGCAGGGGGAATCCCAGGTGACTTGGGGGCAAAAAGCAGAAGCTGAAAACTAGATCCTAGCTCTGTGAAGTGTGCGTGGAGCCGAAAATGAGATCTGTCTAGACAGGGAGCTGATCTGTCGAGCAGTCTTTCTTCAGCTGCATCTCTTCATGGCTGACAATGTAAAAACTTCTTTCTTCCAGCTTTCAATTTTCTTTTTTTCATTTTCGTTTGCATGAGAAGCATGAAGGGCTTTATAAAGGAGGTCTGCACCATTAGGTTCATTTTAGGGAAGGAAGTGTCCAGTGCAGTTCAGCAGTTTGGTGGATGCCCCATCCCTGCGGACACCCAGGATCAGGGGATGGGGCTCTGAGCTCCTGATGGAGCTGTGGGTCTCCCTGTTCAATGCACAGAGTGGGACCAGATGGCTTTTAAGGTCCTTTCCAGCTCAAACCATTCTATGATTCTATGATTCTAACCTCCTTTGGGCACCATAATGTGAAAGCAGATATTGGGTCTCTCAAAGCTGGATTCTGGCTGTACACTGAAGCCATTTATTAACAGCCATGCTAAGCAGGCTCTTGCTTTACTTCCCAAGATGTGAGGCTTAGTTTTTCCCTTTCGTCGAGCGGATGGGAGAATAAAGACCTGGATCCTTCCAGAGCCTCAAAAGCAGGCGACCCAGCATTAAGGCTGCTTGGCCTGATGGCAGACGACCTGCACCCACCTCAGAGTCAGAAAGAAGTCGTCATGCTTGAGCTCTGACTCTGCTTTTGTGCCGTGTTTATTCTGGCACATCCCTTGTTGACGACGGCAGGAGCAGCGCAGATTTATGCTGTCGTAAGTGGAATCAGATTGGGCTCCCTTTTGGCACTTAGCTATAAAGTTTGTCTGCAGAAGCCCTGCGGCTTATGCGGTGAGTTATATCAGCGTTCACAAATACTTTACTAATGAATGATTGGGAACGTCTTTCTCCCCCCTCCCCCTCTGAGTTATTTCAATGCCTTGCCATATAACCTGCTGCAGAGACAGGTGTAAAAAATTTGGTGTCCTCCAAGCTCGGAGAGCTGTGCTGCAATAGGAGGCATTATCTGCTCGGGAAATCATTTAGTTACATCTCAGTGCTGTATGACACATCTCATTACGCCTTGCTTTAAAACGAGCAATTGCCATTAGTTATTTATTAATTGCTTATTAAGGTCATTATGTATGTCCTCTTCGTTTCCCGGCTCCTCTCCCAGTGCCAGGTTTGTGCGGGGGGATTGGGGGAGGGGGGCTGAGCCCTTTGGTGAAGCTGGGCCAAGGGATTGTGCAAACCCGGAGTAGGGTCTGCACCCAAAATTGGAAGTTTTTTATATACAAGCCTGCACGACCCAGGACATCTCTGGTGGCTGCATGTAGCTCCTGTTCCTCTCTCTGCCTCTGGGGATGCTTTCTGTTCCTCCTACTTCATGGACTACTTCCTCAGTGCAGCTTCTGAGCTGTGCTGGTGTTATGGAAGGGTGATGCCCTCTCTGCTTTCCTCTTATGGTTGTGTGAGAGTAGCAGCACCTGATTTAGAAGCACGTTTTAGGAAACAGTTATTAACTGAAAGAGTGATGCTGCACTGCCCGGCTGCCCAGGGAGTGATGAGGTCACTGTCCATGGGGGTGTTCCATAACCATGGGGATGTGGCACTGAGGGATGTGGGCAGTGGGCAGAGGGGTGTTTTGGGGTTGGACTTGGAGATCTGAGAGGTCTTTTCCAACCTTTATGATTCTAACTTGGTGTTGGGGTCCCTGCACTGCATCGCAGCCAGCCCTGCTGTCCCTCAGTTGTTGGTGCAGCAGTGTGGGCTCGATGTGATGCTTGGCAGTGCAGTGAGCAGGGCTGGGGCTCCCAGCAGCAGGGCCCTGCTAGCAGTGTGCTGTAAAACACGGAGTAGTCTGTGGGTAACAGTGGAAAGTGTCTGTTATTAAAGGCACGAGCTGTGGCAGCCTGATGCTCAGGAAGCTGCCAGTGCACATCACAGATCGCCTGCAGAACACAAGTCTGAGTCTCCCTCTTTTTCTTGCTTCAAGATGCTTTTATAGATGTTCTTTGCTGTTGCCTTTGATCTGGAACAGATGTTGCTCATGCTGGAGGATGGAGGTTTGCATGTTTTATGAGGGGAAAGCAAGACTTACCAGCAGAGCCCGTCTTGCTGGCAGGCTGCTGGCATGGGCATTGCTGGGGCTCTGCACTGTCCAGCAATACCCCATGCACAGATAGCAGGCAGAGATGCTGCAGCCCCATCTCCTATCTTGGTCAGGATGTAGGTGGCTGAGGCAAAAAACGCAGTTCCTCATTGCAGGCACCTTTGCAGGCTCATGCTGGTCTCCTTCCCCCGTATCTGGTGGTGAGCTTGCTCCAGGCCCTGGGCTGTGTGTGTCAACAGGGACAAGCTGGATGCAGTGCAGGGACTCAGCATCTGTGCACAGCACTGCGTTTGGCTGCTGCAGGGTGCGTGCAGGAGGCGTTTGCACCTGTGTTGGCTCTGGGGTGGATGCTGGGAGGTTCAGCCTGTGCCAGGGCCAGGAGGGTGCGTGCGCACACAGCACAAGTTGGGGAGTACATCTGTGTAGGCAAGTGCATATGCTTGGAGCTGCACAGGCATCTATCACCTGACTGAACACCCTGAGCGTGTAACGTGCCATATGGCTTGGTTAAATATTTAAGCACGCTGCTTTCTGTCCCTGGGACTCCGTGCATGCAAGTCCAGCCGAGCTCTGGGTTTGCAGTTCGGCACTGCGCTGAGACCTTTCCCATCACTGTGGCAAGAAAAAAGGGGAGGGGAAAAGCAGAATTCAGATCGATGAAACACCAGCCGGTCTCTGGGGAAATCTGCACTGTGTCACTGGAGCAGCTTGGCCAACACTGCCATGTTTAATCACTTCTGAGCAGGAGAGATGCTGAACACAAAAGGACTGCCCGCAAGGAGAGGTTCCCGCCTGGGAAGCCGGCATTTATTTAGCTTTATTTATTTATTCATTCCCATTGGGGCGCAGCTCCATCTGCGTCCCGCGCTCAGCAGAAGGAATTTCTCCTCTGCCCCAGTGCTGCAGCAGTGCCAACTGATGGGGAAAGCTTTGAGTGGAGGGAATGGCAGCACTGGTGGCCGTTAAATAATGTTAAATATATACTTGCGATCACTTATTTATTGAAGTTTCCCTCTCTAGTGTAGTAAAAGCCTTACGACGTACCTGCTAAGTCTCAAGAAAGGCATTTTACAGAGTGCGCGTGGTTAATTATTCAAACGTTTAATTAGCATACAATAACTGTCGCGTTAAATCCTACCGCTTTTAATTTAAGTGGTTCCTAAAGACTTTGCTGACGCTGTCGCTCTCCTGCTCCCCAGCCCTCACCTCATCCCAGGAAGGCTGCAGTGCATTGCTAGAGACCGACCGACCGAGGGCCATTCCCAAAAGCTGCATTTGCACTTGTCGTGCTGCAGATTCTCCCATTGTGTGGCCAAAGCCATCATTTCACCTCCCATTCCCATCCCCAGCAGCATGAAACACTGCAGGAGCACTGGTGCTGCTCTGCTTGGGGAGGAGGAGGAAGCGATGCCCTTCAGGATGCATTTTCAGGAGAAGTGGAAACCAAAGTTCCATTTGTTTTGATTATGTTTTAGAATCTGGTCATTTAATTTGATTGCAGATTTCTATCCGTCACCCGTGTGGATGCGAATCCCTGTGCGCGGCACCGGCATCACAATGCAAAGGCTGAATTTGTTGTTTGCCAGTCTCAGTGAGCTCGGCAAAACAAGCCAAATATGAGTGATGCGAATCCGTTAATTAAAAAACATTGCCAAGGTTCCTCCTTGGTACGGTGTGCATTGCATGGGAGATGGCAGATAGCATCACTGTGCGGGACCGACAGCTGCAGTCAGCTGGGCTCCTTAGAATCCTGCAGTCATTATGGTTGGAAAAGACCTCTGAGATCATCCAGTCCAACCGTCCAGCTCCCACCAACACTGCCCACATCCCTCAGGGCCGCATCTCCATGGTTGTGGAACACCCCCAGGGAAGGCGACCCCTCCTCTCCCTGGGCCTTTGGCTCCAGCACTGCTCATCCCTTCAGTATCAAACCCCCATGGCCCGTGTGATTCTGAAAGCTCCGTTGTGGGAAGCACGCATTGGTTTCTTGGTTCCTTCCTACTTGTAGCACTTTGTCATTAATTGAATCTCCGTGGAATCTCTGTTGGCAGAGCATCTCCCAGCCGGCCGTCCCAGGAGATGTGTGCCCTCATGCTGGGCTTAATGACACTGATGAATTTTAATATTTCCTTTGGTGTTGCCTTCACGGCCGCTGTCCTGCCCAGAGCCCCATTCTGGGACCTCCTGATTCAATGCATGATTATCAGATTAGCCGTCATGCCCAGAGCAGCAAAAAAATGAACTCCCAGAAGCCCTTCAAAACAGGGAATAATTCATTACCCACCTTGATTTCCACTTAAAATGTACTTTAACTACACTTCCAACTACAAACCCTAAATCACCCTCATGTTCACAAAAAATCCATCATTTCTTATTTTATTGCACGGCACTGGCATGACATAATCCCTTCCAGAGCGTCTTGGAGTGCTTTACGGATCAATAAATTACTTACCTGCACAGCAGAGGCAATGCGTGCAAGGCCATTGCAGACATTGCAGTGTGTGTGCAGCAGCTGGGATGGGGACAAACAAGGGACGGGGTCCTTGGGAGCAGCAGCTGGGTGGGGAATGCCCCGTTTGCTCCCTGTTTCCCATCGTCAGCCCCTTTCTTTTTTATGTCCCCTCTTTGGGTCTGGCCCCATGCCATGTGCGCGCTCAGGGGCCTCGTGTTGCACTGGGGTGGCGGAATTAAGGCACAGAATTGTAGAGTATTGAGTTGGAAGAGACCATAAGGATCGTTGAGTCCAACTCCTGGCTTCACACAGCACCACCCAAAAATCAGACCACGTCAATGAGAGAGCTGTATGGTTATGATGGTGTTTCCTTCTTTGTGTCGCTGCAGTGTCGCCGAAAATTATCGAGATCTCTTCTGACATCTCCATCAATGAAGGTGGCAACGTCAGCCTCACCTGCATAGCCACAGGAAGGCCAGACCCCACAATCACCTGGAGACACATCTCACCCAAAGGTAAGAGTCAAACGACGCCCAAAATACCCCAAAAAGGGCTGGGAGGTGCTGCTGGCTGCTTCGCTTGTTGCTGAAGTTGAGTAAAGAAGATGATGTGCACTGAAAAGATGTAACTGGATGCAGGAGGGTTTTGTTAGGGAAATATCCAGCCTGGTGGCTTGGGAGAGGAATAATGTGGGTTTTTTTCTTACGTGGAGGATTGGTGGTGCTTACCAGGTTGGGGTTGTGCTGTGCATTGGGAATGCTGGGGCTGCCACAGCAGGTGGCTGCGTGTGGCGCAGGGCTGCGTGCTGAGAGCCCCCCCAGGGAACCTCACACGTTGCATCAGAGAGGGGCTGGAAATGGTGCAAAGCAACAAGAAAACGCGCGGAGCATTAATTGGTAGCCTTGTTAATTGGAAAGCAAACCCTGAGCAGAACTGTGTGGGTGGGAGTGCTGGGAAGTGAATTCCCATACACACCCACTGGGGGCTGTATGACTTCAAAATCCTCTCCTCACTGCTTTTGGGCAGTTGGATTTTGCTCTTTGCGCTGTACAAGCTGCTGGGCCAGACCCATCCTTCCTCATGGCCCCAGCAGAGAGCAAGCACAGTCGGTGCCATCTCAGGCTGCTCTCTTGACAGGAGCCTCTGGAAGATAGGTTTCTCCATCCCACGTCCCTCCTGCCCCCAGGACCCTCCTCTCCCACTCCCTGCCCCTCGCTGCCTTCCTCCCCTGCACCCATCCATCCTCTCCTAACCAGGCTCCAGCTCCCAGTGCCTCTCACTTTCACGGGGGTTATTTTCGCTGTTTGCTGCCATCCTGCAGGTTTCTTTCCCCAGGGAATCTTTACCTGTGCTTGAACCAGATGTTTCCATTTTACTTAGGACTTAGCTGCTATGGAAACTGAGGATGCATCACGAGAGGAAGAGTGAGCTAATCAGAAATTACCTGTGGTGCTGTGTAATTTGCAGCAGCAGCTCTTACCCGATTTTGGCCATGATTAGGCATTCTGCCTTCAAAGCTCAAAGAGAGCAAATGATTGCAAAGATTTACCTGGCTCTGCCTGCCTGACAGAGGAGGGTGCTGAGCACAGGGATGGCCCAAGACAGCTCTGGTGGCTGCATGTAGCTCCTGTTCCTCTCCCTGCCTCTGGGGATGCTCTATTTGTCCGTTTCCAATTTAGCATGTATACAGGAGACAAGGATTTGAAGTACAGGGACTGAAATAAGAACCAGAGCAGGTGTGCAGAGGTGCTGTAGAAGATGCCAAGGTGATGACGAGCTCCCTGGGAGGAGATGCTGTGGTTTGGAAATCCAGGACCCAAAGCTGGCTGCTGCTATGCCAGTGCTGGAGGAGCTGCTTCCCGTACTTGCACCAACGAGTGCTCCTCTGCACAGCAGCACTTCACGGGCTTTATTATTTTCTTGGCAGCTCTCAGTCTGTTCTGTGGTTCTTGGTGAGAAATGAAGCAAATAAGAGTGTTTGCTCACTGGAAGGAGCATGCAGTCTGGTTTCCCAGAGGACTGACACCAAAGCAGCTCAACTCCCCAGCGATCCATCCCACTGCAGTCCCTTCCCAGCCACCTGTCTCCTGTCAGTGTACAGGTTGAAATGGAATAAGGAGGAGGTGGGTGCAGACACACGTTCCTCCATCACAGGGCTCTGCTGAGAAGCCACAGCTGTGACAAGGGGTTTGGGGGCTGCACATGGCAGAAAACCCATTTGGGAAGCCAAGCTCCAGCACCCAGCAAGCCAGCTCCATCCCCTGTGCCAAACCCACTGGGATGTCAGTCAAGAGAAGTGTTCCAGCAGGGTGAAATCTCTCAAAGTTACGAGGGCTTCAGATGCATTGGTCCTGGCACCATGGTGCTGATGCCATCTGCAAACAATGGTGAGACCTTTTGGTTAATGGTGTGGTTTTGGTCACGCAGGTGTTCCCATAGTTACTGGGCTCTTCCTTTATTTTTGGGGTAACTCTGATGTTGTCATGGTGATTGCCACATTGTCAGTTTGGTTTTCATCTCTTGGTGAACAAATGCATCCCTGTGGCAGGCACGAGACTTGTCTTGCCTCCTGTTAAGCTCAGGAAAAGTGCTGATGAACTGCAGTGAGTGGCACCAAGGGCTTGCTGCTATCCCGAGCCAAGGGCTGCATCCAACTCGTCATCCTTAACAACCCTTGATAGACTTTTCTGCCACGGTTTTGTCTAATTGCTGTTTGATTATTGCAGTAGTATGATGGATTCTGGTGTAAGGCTTAAGAAGGGAGGCTGCCAGGGTAGCAAAACATTATGGTTTGGCTTGATGGTGTATTTACTCATAAGAGGGCTGATCAAAAGGTCTTTATAGCAGGAATCCCTCATTAATCTTAGGATTAGTCTCGGCAATGAAAGCAGGAGCCCAGCCCTGCCCCACAAGCACAGTGCTGCATTGCTGCTGGGCCAGCAGCACCTGGAGGGGGATGTGATGCTTGGAGGGCCCCATCCTGCCATGACCCAGCTGTCCTCAGTGAGCAGTTCTGTTAACCTCTGCTTCCTCCCTGGGAGAGGTGAGACAGCAGTCCGTTGCCTGGCAGGGCTGAGGGGAGGCTAAATGCATTCAGGACGTGAGGTGCTTGGGTGTGGGAGTAATCACAGCTTGTATATGCACTTAAGATAGATGAGACATGGTGGCCTGATGTGGCAGAGGTCTCTCGAGATCGTCTGTCTATACATCAGCAGCAAAGCAGCGGAGGGACTCTGGGAGAAGTGTGGTATATTTGGATTTATTGATTCTCTCTGGCTCTTAGCAGGGCTTGAAATAAAAGGAAAAGCTGCTGAAAAAACATCCAGCTTGAGGAGTTGCATGTCCCCAGGAAGGGGGCACGTCCCCTCCATTCAGATGTTTGACCATTGAGTGCATTGCTTGCTGCACCTAATCTTTCCAGATCCTTTCTGGACTGCAGGCAGGAGATGCCTCGGAGCCTAGAAAAGAGGCACTGAGAGAAGGAAGGGGAATCCTTGTCCCCAGGAAGGGCTCCCTGTAACCATGCCTCAAGTTACCACTGTATGGGAACTGCTGAGTCACGGCCTGAACCTCTGATTGATCACCTGAGGTGAGCCAGGAGGAGCACAGGTGAAGGCAATTCAGTTGTGCTGCTGGAAGGGATGGAGCCTGGCTGCCCCCCTCCTAGACCTATTTAAGAGCTGGCTGCCAGTGCAGAAGGATCTCTTCTGGAGATCACCTCTACTGGAGTTCTGTGGGTGAGCCCAGCATTAGGGTAAGCCTTCCATTTATTCTCTTTTGTTATCGTAGTCTACTTTGCCTAACTCTCTTGTTTATTTTGTGATTATAACAGCCTAATATTTTTTGATTATACAACCACTTTCACTTAATGACAGAGAATTGTTCTCTCTTCTGGTCATTTTGACAGGGAAATGGCTCTCACAGAGCAGCTGATTCGTGCCTATTGCTGTGTTCCTCTTGGATCTTATGTATGGTTTTACACTGTCTCTTGGCTCTTATTGAAGGTTCAGAAGGCACTGGAGAAGGCCAGTGCACCTGTCTTGCCTTTCTTGTCTGTATTTAGATGACATTTAGTTGTATGAATCTTCTTGAGCTGAGCAAACATCAGAGCCAACTGCAACCTTGGGGGAGGTAGGGGTGTGAGCCCCAATTTGTGAAGAAGGACTTTTGTTGTATGGGCTATCAACAATGGTATGTGAAGGAAAGGAATTGAACCTCTTGTGGCTGGAGCAGAGAACCAACCCAGAGCTGCATCGTTGGGTTGGATTGGGTTGGACTGAGTTGGGTTGAGTTGGTTTGAGTTAGGTTGGGTTGAGTTGGGTGAGGCTGGGTTGAATCTGACTGGGTTGACTTAAGTTCAGTTGGGCTTGTTTGGGTTCAATTGGGTTGACCTGAACTGGGTTGGCTGCTCTGTCAGACATGACATCTTGCCTTATTGTATGTGTTCCCCTGATCTCATGGCCTTTCTCCAGCACTGAGGCCCTGACTGCCTGCAGAGGCCAATGCCCAGGATCTTGCAGAAGCTCAGCCAACAACCCTCATCCTCCTTCCAGGAGGCACTGCAGGCCTGGGCTCCAGCTAAATTAACTGAAGCATTTCAACAGGCTCCAATCCTGTCGGCAGCTCAACCGTCCCCTTGTTTACTGTTGAAATAATTACTGCTTTGCCATAATATTAGCTCTGAGCCGTGACTCCATTACCATTATCGCCGGAATATTACCCATTTATTATCTCCCAGCAACCCTGGAAGATGAACACTAGGCTTCAGAGACCAATTGTTTTACAACAGACAGGATCTTGGTGTGCATTGTTTAATGAGGTAAACTACATTATAGCCGGCATTAATTTGGCTGCGGTGCACTCCACTAAATCATTGTTAACTTGTAAATCTGCCACCCATTTTGATGTGCATTTAATCAGTGCACTCCGGACAGATCCATTGGGAGAAGGGTCACTGGTGGCTTATTTCCATTGGTACCAGTGTGGCACAGGCAGCAGTTTTTGGCCAAGGTGAAGGCGGTGCTGGCTTGCAAAGTTCTTGTGCACGCGTTGCAGGCTGCAATGGGATCCTGCCAGGAGCAGGGGGAAGATTTAGCCCTCAAAAGGCTGCTATGGGAGCAAGGTGGGGTAGGAGTGACTTAATCCTGGGTAACACATCATGCATGTTGGGTGCTGACTGTGCACGGCCCTTTTTAGTCTTTCCTCTCCAATGCGATGCCCTTGTTCTTCTTGCTATTGTAAAGCAACAGGAGATTATGTACCTACGTGTGTATATATATATAAAAGTAATATTTTTGTTTCTCCACATGGTGGAAATGAACCCGCTCAGCTGATTTGTTTGCATATTTGGCACAGCTGCCTTTACAAGATGCATTTTCATACAAAAATAACAAGACCCCTACCAGCTACAAATGAGGCAATGCCTTTCCATTACAGAAAGGAGAAAAAAAAAAAAAAAAAAAAAAAAACCAACTCTGTGCTTCAGCATATTCCCTAAGCACAGCTTTGCAGTGTCACTTTTTTCCCTCCTCACCAGAGGCAAAGCGTGCTCAGCTCCCCGGGATTGGGGGATGCACGCAGACCTGGGATGCTCTTCCCAAGCAAAAAGCAGACGGCTGTCTGCACCCCTGAGCTCATCCCGTTGCTCACCGCCTTCCCGTGGCATTGCAACAGGCCTCCATCTGCCTTTGCACCGCGCCCAGCACAAGGGAGCCGCAGCCCCGTGCAAAGCGATAGCAAGAAGAGTACAGGAGACTTATTTGTCTCGTTCCCGAGCCGATCCATTTGCATGACAATCTCGTAAGCCCTGCATACACACAGCAGCAGCAGGACCGGGGAAGTTTCCACGTGTTCCCGGTGCAGACAAAAACCCCAACGTGCTGACAGCATCGGCTTGCCGGATTTTCTGTCTCTTCTTTAGCAGTCAGAGCTCTCCCTCCTTGCCTGGTTCGTGCAGGGCTTTGTGTCGCTGGCTCGGGATGTGCCTTTCACTCGGCTGGCATTTGGAAGCAGAGGAAGAGCAAGGAACGGGAGTGTCTGAGATGCGAGAGATCTCCACACAAATTAAAACCTTTTATCAGCCCCTAATAGCTGTGCAAACTAATTATATTTGGGCCAAACTTTGCCAGAGACTCCCTCGAGGTATTATTATAAAAATCTGAGCTGTGGAAACGCGTCCCCATTCTGTCAACACCAGGTCGCTTCAGCTATAGAAAACTGGTCTGGTTTTAGCTCCCGTGATGCGCTTTGCATAAGCCGTGGCAGTTGTTTTGGGGGAGGAGAGAGCTGGCCGGGCTGTGTCACACGTGGGCCAGGTCCTCCCACCCCATCGTGGTGGCTTTTGGAGGTACAGAGGGAGGGTGGGAGGTTGCAGGGAGTTTGGTGTGTCCGTCCTCTTCTGACCACAGGGTCAGCACCATCAGCGTCTCACCCACCGTGTGCTCTGCTGGTGGAAAGGGTCTGCAGCCACGTGGGCAATGTGAAAATTGCTCTCCTTGGTGCCAGCACTTTGCTGGCTATGTTCTGGTGATCTTAGAGCTGATTTCCCTCAAATCTGTAGAATCATTAAGGTCCAACCATCTGCCTACCACCAATATTAGCCACTAAGCCATGTCCCTCAGTACCACATCTACAGGTTTCTTTAACACCCCCAGGCACAGTGACCCCACCACCTCCCTGAGCAGCCGTGCAGAGCATCACCACTCCTTCAGAGAAGTTTTTCCTAATATCCAACCTGAAATTCACCCCATTCTACCCAGCATCACGCTCTGCTCCCTTCCTTCCCCATGAACGAGGCACCAAGTCCCAGTGCACCCCGGTGTCCACAGGTGGGAGATGCTTTGCTGGCATCTCCTGTGACAGGTTTGTCCCCTGTCCCTGTGCCACCGTTCCCCTGCCTGCCTCGTGCTGTTCCTCTGTGCAGATTGCTGGCTAATGGGGCGGAGCCAGCGAGAGTGCTCTCTATTAATGGAGCAGAATATAAACAGTATAAAGCCTTCATTTCCCAGGCTGTGATTTCATTATTAATATACTTTACAGTTCACAGGTTGTTCATTTGCTTCCATGTTTTCTCAGCTGGTGTAATCTGCGGCTTGGAGTGAGAAGAGTCATAAAATTTCCATTTCCAGTTGAATGTGCGTCCAATTCGCCGTGAAATGTTTCTCTCTGTCGTGAATATTAAGTGCACGAGGAGTCAGTAGCTGCGGGATTAGTTAGGGCAGGTTGCCAGCCCCTGTTCCACCTCCCGGGGTTGAGATGCTCACAGTGTGGGAGATGCAGAGGAGGCAGTTGAAGGAGGACCAGCGGTGTCAGGGCAAGGAAAGGGTTATGGGCAGAGGGAATGAGCATGTGGTGGAGTGAGGAGGGACAAAACATGCAGAGTGTGGTGGAGAGACGGGGGAAAGTTGGGGAATGGTGGAGAGACTGCAAGGAGGGATGTGATGGGTTGAAGGATGACTGAGACCTGGTGGAGCCAAGCTTTGCTCCTCCATACAATCATAAAATCGTTAGCGTTCAAGAAGACCACTGAGATACTCAAGCCCAACCCGCCCCACTGTGTCCACTGCTTGCATCCTGCAGTACCACATCCCAACAGCAATAGAACACCCCCAGGGATGGTTACCCCACCACCCTCTGGGCAGCTGTGTGGTGCAGCACCACTCTTTTGGAGAAGAAATTATTCCTTACAGCCAATCTGATCCTCCCCTGCATAGCTTGAGCCCATCACCTCTCCATCTCACATCTCTATAACTCTCATGTATGCTCTCTATAACTTCCAGAAGGGAGGCTGTAGTGAGCTGGGGGTTGGCCTCTTCTCTTCTGTCATTAGTGGTAGGACCAGAGGGAATGGTTTCAAGCTACAGCAGGGGAGATTCAGGCTGGACATGAGGAAGTATTACTTTTCAGAAAGGGTGGTCAGGCACTGGAATGGATGCCCAGGGAGGTGGTGGAGTCACTGAGCCTGGGGGTGTTCAAGGAAAGGCTGGATGTTGTGTTGAGGGACTTGGTTTAGTGGGAGCTGTTGGTAATGGGTGAACGGTTGGACTGGATGAGCTTTTAGGTCTTTTCCAACCTTGGTGATTCTATGATTCTATGATCTCTGTCCACAGCTTTGATGCTTGGCATGGAAAAATCCACACTGGTGTGTGTTCCATGTTGTAAGTCAGCCTGGTGCTGGGCCAGCACCATGGGGTCAGGGGCTGTGCCTTTCCACTACCCCAGTGGGTTTCCTCACCTCTAGCGTGCTACCATGGGCAGGAAGCTGAAATGCTTCTAGTTCAGCTTCACAGAGGCGTGCTGTGATGGAAGAGAGGGCTGTGTGAGCACATCTGGAGCACAGCTGGCCCCGTGCAGGCAGGGTGGCACAGCTGGAGGCGGTGATGGATGCCCGCTGCCCGGCTGTGCAACAGCAATGCAGGGTGCAGCATCTGGCTGGATCAGTGCTGGTGGGAAGGGGACAAACAGTCAGATCCTGGTTTGTGCCCAGATCGTGGAGCAATGTTTCTGTCCAGCTCCTTGCTGAAGTGACTTCTGCCATGGCACTCTTTGCTGCAGGGAGAAAAAATGCCTCTTTCTTTCCCATCTTCTCACGGTCAAGTCAAGATAATAATAGTCTTTTTCTGATCCCTGAACTTTCCCATCTGCTTGGTAAAACAATGGCAATTCTTTTTCCTCACGGTCTCTCTCTCTCTCCATCTCCCTCTCCTTTATTTTTATATGATTTAAAGCTGCAGCAATGCTGTAGCCCAGGGGTTTTCCCCTTCCTGGGCTATGCTGCTGTTATTTAGAATGGCTTTCCCCTTACATAGCAGTGCCTCTTGCTCCCTCCCCACCCCGCCTGTCGGGTGCTCATCCCATTCCCAGTCTCTCCCATTGCCCAGCATCACCCAACCCTGGTGTTCCTGGCACCATGCAGCCCCCAGACCCACTCCCCATCCTCTTTCCCTGGGATCACAGCATCCCCCAGACCCCCAGAGGTGCCGTGCCCACCGGTCTGGCTGCTCTCCATAAGCCACAATACTGCAGCTGATCCTCCAGAAATGGAGACATCAGTGCCATAAAACATGAGGGACAGAGCGAGGCCACTGGGCTGGAAAATAGCGTCTGAAAAAATAAAGACAGGCTAAAGATGATGGAGGGGCGACAGCCGGCCTCACCTGGCCCCAGTTCTGAGGTTAAGAGCCAGGCTGGGTGCTTCTCATCCCGGGTGAGTTGGGGTGAATTAGAAAATATCCCCATTCCCCAGCAGCTGGCGGCCAGGCTCAGCGTGCAGGGAAAGTTTCCCACATCCGTGGGACTTCTTGCCAGCGCTCTGAATGGATTTAGCCAGCACTTGATGCTTATTTTTTTTCACTCTAATGCCATTATGCCACTTGCTTCCCATCCTCGGGATATTTTCTTAATGCGGCTGAAATGCAGCTTAGCAGAGGTTACAGCCATTTAAAAGCTTCGGATTGAAATTATGTCCTAAGAGCTTCTCCTGCAGGGAAAGCCTTTGGGTTTAGGTTTGCAGACAGGGGGACTTTAAGGTCCTGGGTGCCAGCAGCTGTTTTTTGGAATGGCATGGAGGAAAACAGGGAGAAGAGGGACGGTGCTGGGGATGCTCCATCCTGTGAGTGAGCACAGTGAGATGGGTTGGGCTTGGGGATCTTCGTGGTCTTCTTCAACTTTGATGATTCTGTGACTGGAGGGCGCTGGGGGATCTCACCATCGTTATCCCTGCTGCAATACCTGCGATAGTGAATCTGGACCTGCGTGGCATTTTCTTGGGTGTTTTGCAAACAGGAGCAGCTCGCTTCTTGGTGTTAGCCAGGGCCAAGCCTTGCGCTGCGCTGCTTCTCCTCCAGGCAGCACAAGAGCTGCCAGCAATGGGACGGGCTCCAGGAAAGCCAAGTTGCAACAGGATTTAATGGAGGAGCAGAGCTCCTGCAAACAGGATGCGTGTCTTTGTCTGAGTGATTTTCTCCCGGAGCATCTGTCACTCTCCAACATCTCGGTATCATCGCAGCAAATTATTTAAACACTACCCACTGTACCCCATCTGTCAGGCGGCCCTTCCTCGTGTATGGGGCCCTACCTTGCTGCCTCTCCAAAGGAACTCGCCGGCAAAGGCTGAGAGCCAAACAACAGGACAAATTAAATCAAACGCACAGCTTCGGCACCCAGGGGGAAAATGCACATCAGCTTTGACTTATTGCATGGCGCACGCTTACAAGAGAGAAGCAGCGGCTTTTGTCACTGCGAGGGGCCATGAAAAATGAATTAGGGCCGCTGCTGGGAGAGGGCATGCAGGAGAATCCTTCATTCTGGCGACGCTGTCCTCTCTCACCTTGCGAGCGGCAACGGGGGAAAAATAGTGGGGAGGAAGGGAAGGGAGGAAGGGCGAGGAGGGCTGGGGCTGGGGGTAGCAGCGGGGACAGGGAGGGAGAGGAGCCTTGTGCTATACGGTCACCCACTGTCAGCTCGGCTCGTGGTGCTTTGTGTGGCTCATTTACTCCTGAGTTAGAGCCTCCTTCAAGGGTGGTTGGTCCCTGAGTTGTTGTGTTTTGTTTCTTTAAAATATTAATTTCCATAATCCTTTTATTTCCCAATGAACTGCTTCTTGCAGACAAAGGGCTTAATGCTCCTTTTTTATTCCTGCGCACAAAGAAGTTGCATGAGGCTCACAAACATGCGTGAGCAGCAGCGCACAGAGTCGCGACGTGCAGAGCTGGGGGACAAGAGAAGTGTCCCCAGGTCATCGCAGGGGTCACAGCCATATAGGATCACTAGGGTTGGAAAAGACCTCTTAGATCCCTGACCCGTCCCACGTCCCCAGGTGCCACATCGCTGCAGCTCTGGAGCACCTCCACAGGGTGACGCCACCACTCCCTTGGGCAGCCTGTGTTTTCTCTTTGGAGAAGAGATCTTTTCCTAATACCCAACCTGAAGCTCCCCTGATGGCGGTGAGGTGCTCGGGAGGGCAGCCCAGGATCCCCATCCTCTCCATCTCAGCGCTTCTGACATGCCTTTTGGAGATGGGAGATTTGAGAGCTGAAGGCCGGGAAGCACAATAGAAGATAGACTGCTTGTACCTCATTGTCTGGAGAATAGATGGGCTGCGGGCTCCCGGAGAATAGGAGCTGCCACTCAGGCGGCTTTAATAGAACAGGCGGCAGATAGATTTCAATAAAAGAAATGAGTATAAATATTGTTAGCGCAGAAGAGAGGGAAAGTGAAAAAGATCTTGTTTGACTAGTCACAGTGGGAAACTTTCAAGGACTTTTAAGCTAAAAACTCAGCACAATGGTGCTATAATGGGCAGCTCGGCTGCATCTCACGACAGCGGCGAGGCGAGCAGGACGGGCTGCTGCATGGCATGGGGATGCAGTGACACCCGAGGTGCTCTGCAGGGAGCAGGGAGATGTGGTGTGTGCATCTGTTTAATGGCAATCTGAGTTGTTGCAGGACGTCCCTTTCCTTTGCAGCCCGCAGAGATGATGTGGGAGCAGCAGGCCCGGTGGCTTTGTGCACCAGCAGCCCTTGGAATCCTGCTAATTAATGCAAATAACTGGTGTATGGGGTGAGATAGTTCTTTCCTTGTTGTCAGGAAACTTGAAAAAGCTTCTGAAGGGTGAAGAAGAGCGGGGTGATGGTTTATGGTTGTCCCCACCCCAAGCTTTGTAACAGGGTCACCCCTCCAAGGGGCTGCAGATGGAGCCCGTGGCATTGGGATGCAGTGTGCTTGGAAGGAAGGACAGAGCTGTGCCCTCCTGGGTCGATAGGGTAATCTTGAAGAAATCATCTTTTAATGATTGCTTTGGATGGTTTCCAGAAGGTTAATTACCCCACGTCTTCCTCCACTGGAGCATGGCGAGTCAGAGCTTGGGGTGAGTGGAGGTGATGCTGCTGTCACGGTGCCATCGGCCAAGCAAAAGAACAAGGGAACATCTTGCAGTGCCTGAACTTGGTTCGTGATGTGCTAAATGAGCAGTCAGTAGTAGTGGGGAGATGCTGAACAATAAAAGGGGCAGCAGGAGCCTCTTCAACCTTTGGCCAAGGGCATGGGATGCGGTCAGCTTTTGTTCTTCTTCATCCAGGGGCACAGGGCTGTGTCACTCTGCAGTCAGGTTTGGGGCATGGTGGTATTTAGGGGGTTCCTTTGTCTTCCTCCTCCTCCTTCCCTGTACAGAGGAGCATTGCTTTGCTGCTAACTCACCCACACCGTGTTTCCATACTGGAGGAGAAGGGGGGGGAGTCAGCTCTCGGATGCTGGCAATTCCCTCTTATTACCTTTGTATATTTTATTTATTTACTATAAACTGTTATAAGAAGGCCATCACCGCCGTGTCGGCGTGACATGTGAAATAGATGGCTCTTGGTTTTAAGAGCGTCACTGTGAGCCGGGAGTCTGCACGATGTTAATTTTTATTGCCAGAAGTAGCCATAAATTGATAGCTCAGAATTGCTGTAGGGGCTGTAATTAACTAGTTACTATTTCACCTCCAAAAGGAGCAATGTTTCACACTCTTACTTTTACTTATCTGGAATCGGCCACTGTCAACATCTGCTGAAGCCAGTATAAAGATTTATAGACCTTGGAGGTAAATATTGACTAATGGGCAGCTTGGCTTAATGTTCACCTTGAAGGACAATAAATTGTGCTATTGATTGAAGCTAGATGTCAATATCTGCATTGTTGTAAACATTTTAATAAAATTATCTCCATAAAATATTCCCATTCTCAGGCTAGCCCGATCGGTGCATGGCCAATGACTCAGGAGCAGCACTGGAAATCTGGGCAACCATGGGGAGCCCAAACCCATAGCGGGGCCATTGCTGAGATCCACAGAGGTAGGAATATGGCAGGTCTGCAGAGCAAGGCACATGGATGTGGTGTGGGCACGTTGCAGCATTGGGAGCTTGCTGGGTGTCGTGTGCTGTGCCCTGATTAGTGCAGGGGAAAGGCAAGGAGCTGGCGTGATGCACGGGAGCAAAGAGGTGCACAGAAACAGGAGAGCTTGCTGCAGGGCTGGCATTGCCTCGCTCTGATGCTGGCATTGCAGCAGTGCTCAGCCAGGGTAACGGGAAGCGACGTGGCCCAGAGACCCCAATGCTGTGAGCTGGGGGACGGCAGCACATAATTAATTTGGGAACATGTGTTTGCTTTCTGGTGAGTTATTATCTTGTCAGAGGCTCAGTGGAAGGTGAGAGTCCTGGGTGAGGTCCTAACAGGTGGGAGGAGGCAGAGGGGAGCCCAGTCAGGCCTAGCAAAGGGGAAGCAGGAGAATGAGAAAGGCAAGGAAGGAATAGATGAGGCCCCCGATCTCCCCACGTCATCTCATCCTCTCTGTGCAGGACCCCAGGCACTGCTTGGATGTCTCTTGGAGCAGGATTTCACCTCCATGGTCCAACCAGCACCCCTGTCCCAGGGGTGGCCAAGCTCTGCTCTGCTCTGCTTTGCGGTGCCCCTTGGCCCTGCCGGTGCTGCTCCCCGTGCCCCCGTTTGCACCAGGTTAGGTCATCACCCTCTGCAGAGGAGTGAGGTGCTGTGCCTTTGAACAGTCAATGGCTGTTCCATTTCTGGCCTGGATTGTATTATTATTGTTAATAATAATAATGGGTGCTGGCTCTGCTGGTTTTGTAGCTCCTGAGGAGATGAGAGCGCTGTGCCATTAATTCCTGCAATATTTCAGCAGCTAATTGTGCTCGAGCAGAGGCAGCCCTGAGAAGTTCCCGAAGTCACTCCGGGCATTGCAGAGCTGCTGCTGGCTTAGGGCTGCTGAGCTCCAAGCAGTTGCAGAGGCAGGAGGAGTCTGCACCATTGGAGACCTGCAGAGCAACCCTAAGAAGTCTGATATACGTGAGACCAGTCAGAGGGATGGCTCCCATCCAGAATCTGGGCTGGGCTGGTGGTGCCCTGATCCTAAGCCTCAGGAGCTCAGCTTCCCCAAACATCAGCATCACCAGCCACTGAGGACCCCAACAACCATGGGGCAGCAGTGCGTGCATGGAGCTGATTTTCCTGCCAGGTCCTTTGTGCAGGAGGGGACGTGAGCCAGAGCTGTTGTTTCCTCACATACCACGCTGATTTTTGAGCCCATTCATTTCCAGTGCTCTCAGCTGGAGCAGCACATAACAAGCCGCATGGCTTCGCTCTTTATTTACTGCCACTTCCCCATCAGAAGCAGCTCTCAATATAAAACCCAAGAAGTGGAGAGCACCCTGTTTGTTAAGCGCTCTGGCAGGAAGGCAGTGAAAGGAGATGGGGCACGGCTCAGCAGGTGCCTCCATCCGGGTACAGACTGGCAGAAATCTGTCATTGCTGCAAAGGTGCAATAGGGCATCTCGTGTCCAGACCACTTCAGTACCTGTGTGTACGTAGCCACTTAAGCTGGCCTCTGCGTGTATGTTGAAAGTAAAGCAGGTAAGGGAGAAAGGGGGAAGTACTTTGTACAGGGGACCCTCCTCTCCCATTGACCTTGGTGTGGGATTGCTGCACTAACAAGGCTGGATCCATACAGGGACCCTAGCAGCAGTAGTCTTCATCTTAGTGTCATCCCAGCAATAGTACGCAGAGCATTGCATGGTGGTACCTTTGCAGGCTCTGCATGTCAGGGCTGATGGCACAAATCCAGACCCCAAAACTTTGCATTTTGTCCCTCTGAAAGCCGATTACCAGGCACTGACTGATGTCAGACTCCTGCACTACTCCGGCACAAAGGCTGGGAGCCTTCATCTCTCCCTTCCCCAGCTTTTGCAGGTGGCAGGCTGACCCTGGCCGTCACTTCACAAAGTCCTTTGCTGGGTGATGAAACGCGCCCTCGCTGCCTTGCTCCAGGATCAAACCTCAACAGTGCAGTGCTGGCGAGTGATAATTTGGGGAAGGGCCTTTGCTGAGTGTGGAAGCAGAGCTTTATTGGGCTCTTTGCACAAACAGGAGTCAGGTCTGCACACAGAGCATCCGAGGGCTGCAGCTGTGTCATAATTCCATCGGCAGGCAGCGCTGTGCTACTGAGAGCTGATTCTAGGTCAGCTGGAACAGGCAGCTTGTTTCCTTCCCTCTCTCCTTTTTGCTGCGCAAACTGCTGCTGGATATAAAACTGTAATTTTTGTGTCTCCAAAGGATATCGATTTTGGGGTAACGCCTTCATATCTCGCCCTTCTGCTGCGCTAAGTGCTGATGAGCTCAGCGGTTTTTCACTGCCAGCCGCTCCGCTGGGAGCTCGGGCACAGGGCTGAGGATGCTGCAGGTGGATGGCAGCCATCCATCAGGGCTGTGTGCATGAGAGGACTCACCTCAGCCCTGGATGGGATCCGTGGGATGAGGGTGGGCACAGTGCGGGGCTGGGGTTTGTGCCGATGATGCTGCAACTGCAGCTTGGGCATCAGCATCTCAGTGGGTATCCAGGGTGCTCGCTGCAGGATGTGGCATTCAAGAAAACACATCAGGCTCGGGCCCTATACACAGATCTGCATTTATGCACGCGCTCAAAGCAGCTGCATTCAAAGCAGTCTGTATGGGCAGTGTGTGACTGTGCTCACTGTTTTGGACCAGTGGGAAGAGCTGCTCTAAAGGTATCGTGCCACGCAGGCAACATTCATTGTATACAGTTTTCATGCACATGTTAAGAGCAAGATGCGCCCGGCTGGCCGCCCAAGCATGTCAAGCCACAGCATTTTGGGTCACAGCAGTGCACACCGGGCTGTGCTGGTCACATCACCACGTCCCTCGGGAGCAGGGACCTGTGCTTGGCCTCTCTGCCTTTGGCACTCACTCCTGGAAACAGCTGTCCAGAGCTAATTTATTTCCTAATGCTGCAGCAATGTTAATTTATAAATTACACTGGTAATTCGAGCTATTATTAATTTCAGATGGTGTAGGGCAAGCTTAATTAAAATATGATACCAATTGCCACACATATGTACCAAGGACTACCGTTTAAAATTTATAGGAATATTAAGTGTGACACTGGTCGTGGAGATGCTTCGTGCTGTAATTATCGTGTCTGAGCTGCAGGAGAGCTGAGAAAGGCAATGGGGAAGTGTCAGGGAAGGGAGGAAGATGCCACCTCTCTATCTGGGTCTAGTGGTTCCTGGGTGAAAGATGCTTCTCTGGAGCATCCTAATTGCTGTGTAACTCGTGTCTGTTGTAAGGTCTCCACGCTGGAGGAGCTGGATGGTTTTGAGCATAGAATGGCACGGGGAGAGGGATAGAGCCCTGCAGCTGAAGGGCAGTGTTGGTACTGATGGTGTAGGAGCAAGCTGGCTGCGATTCAGTGAAGCTGAAAGATCCGAGGGAGGCTTCAGGGGGAATCCAGCAGCACCTCGGGGTGGGAAGATGGGATGGGATGGGATGAAAACCCCATGCCCATCCTGCACACACTGGGGACACTAATATGCAGCAAGTGATGCTGCCGGAAGGGCTGGGACCAGTGCATCTGGCACCGGTCTAGCAGGGGTTTCTTGTAGTAGATGGGTGGGACAGCATGGTGGCCCATGGTGACAGCATGGTCCCAGCTGGTTACCACAGGTTGGGCATGGGCTCACCGTGCCCCCCTCGCTCACAGCCCACTCCCTCCACCCAACAGCCGTGGGCTTCATCAGTGAGGATGAGTACCTGGAGATCACAGGCATCACGCGGGAGCAGTCGGGCGAGTACGAGTGCAGTGCCTCCAACGACGTGGCTGCGCCTGTCGTCCAGAGAGTCAAAGTCACCGTCAACTGTGAGTAGTTGTGGGGTGCAGGGACAGCCCAGGGGTACTTTGTCCCACCCCGAGGAGATGCAGCATTCACCTGCCTTTGGTCCCACCGCCCAGCCTGGCAGCAGCAGTTTTCCAAGCAGGTGGTGCTCTGCCCTTTTATTCCCCCCCCCCTTTTTGTTTTTTTTTTTCCAGCTTCGTTTTTTTCCACCTCTTCCTCAGCTGTCTCCATCAACCTGAGTTTTCTGCCTGTGGTGAGATGCTGTGCTGATAACCTCAGGGGAGAGGAGAGAAGTGAGCAGTAAATAGGCATTTCTTCGTTTTGAAAAAAGGGAGAGAGAGAGGAAGAAAGCAGCACTGTTTGTGCTTGTAGACAGAAGTGAAGACCCTCCAAGCTCCCCAGACTCCACTCTGGTCACCCCTGGAGCTTTTGGGCATCAGGGAGCGCTGGTCCTTGGAGGATGCAGGGATGTGGTTTGGGTCCCCTATCTGCCCAACCCTTTTGGACAGCAGAACGAGAGTTGCAGGAGCTGGGCATAAGCTCGGAGATGATTTTTCTCCTTCCATGAGATGGGGAAAGAAAAGGAGAGAGAGGTGGGAGGCACCAACCCCCAGCTCCGTCCTCCCCACAGACCCGCCGTACATCTCAGATGCGAAGAGCACCGGTGTGCCGGTGGGGCAGAAGGGCATCCTGATGTGTGAAGCCTCCGCCGTCCCCTCCGCTGACTTCCAGTGGTACAAAGACGACAAGCGGTAAGAGCCTGGGGTGCCCCATGGGGGTGGGAGCTGACCCTTCCCCCCCTCACCCTTCATGCTTTGCTGTCATGGCCAAAAACCAGCAGAGCAAAGCCAACGTAGATCCAGGACCTTCCAACATCTATAGGTTGGGATTCAGAGAACCGTAGAATCATAGAATCGTTCAGGTTGAAAAAGATCTCTTGAGATCACCAGTCCCAACCCCATCCCACCGTGCCCACTGCCTACATCCCTCAGTGCCACATCCCCACTGCTCTGGAACACCCCTAGGGACAGTGACCCCATCCCCGGGCAGCTGGGCAGTGCAGCATCACTCTGTCAGAGAAGAAATAGTTCCTAATATCCACCGTGATGCAACTTAAGGGCAGTACTTCTCATCCTAAATCATAGGGGATGCTTCTTTCTTGGTGCCATCTCCATCACCCCTTCTGCTCTCCTCCCAGGCTGGCTGAAGGACAGAAAGGGCTGAAGGTGGAAAACAAAGCCTTCTTCTCCCGACTGACTTTCTTCAACGTCTCTGAGCAGGACTACGGCAACTACACCTGCGTGGCCTCCAACCAGCTAGGAAACACCAACGCCAGCATGATCCTTTATGGTGAGCAGCACTGAGGGGCTGGAATGGGGACCAGGCACAGCTTAACGGAGCGACCACCAGTGTGCAATCTGGAGTGATGCATGTTCCTACTCATCCTTTCTAACACAGAGTGTGGGTGAGCACAGGGGAAGCATCAAAACCTACAAACCACCCTCCTGACTGGGCACTGCTTAGAGGTGTTGGGCATTGTTGCTGTGTTTGGGCATCAGTGCAAAGCAAGGGTCTAGCTGCAGGTGTCCATTGCCTTGCTCTGGCAGATGCCAAGGAGAAGCAGGGCTTGGGGACCTCCATTCTCTCCCAGCATCATTCCTCATGATGACCCTCCCTCAGTTCTGGGCCCACTTTGGATTTGCAACAACTGTGTGCAAAGTGCATCGTTGTCCACCTCTTCTACGTCTCCTTGTGCTGGGGACACCGAGGGGGAAACCCAGGGGAGGCACGGTGTGACATTCCTGCCCGTGGGCAGCAGTGTTCATGGATGACATTAATAGCAGCCCTTGTTAAACAAACCACAGGATGGAATTAATCACTGCGAAGAGGGTTTAATGGAAAGCACCAACTTGCTCCTGGCATTGCAAACCCTTTCCTAGAATGTGTGAGTTATTTAATTAAGCCTAGAGAGGTTACAAGAGACCCCTTTTCTGCAGGAAAGGCAGGGTTGTGGTAGAGCAAGACACTGCTTTTGTAGGTGTGCAATGATTGTAGGTGTGCAGTGATTAAGAAAAGGAAAACAAGATAGCAATTAGCACCTTGTGCCAGCAGGGCAGTTGGGAAGACATCTCTGGAAATGTGGTCTCTCTTTCCTGCTGTCCCCCCGTATCTGTGCAGAAGGCACATGTCTGCTCCTTTATACATGTTGGGCTCAGTGAGCACCTGTGTGCTGCTTGCATCCTCATCTTCCGTGGGTACCAGCTGTTGCACTGGGTTTCCCCACAGATCTCTTTCCCTCACAGTGCTCAGGGCTGTGCCCACAGCTCCCAGGTCGCTCCAACCTTGGGTGTTAATGAGCATCACAGTCACTTCTGCAGGAAAAAGTTGGTGCTGTAAGTGACAGACATTAGTTGTTACCTGGCTGTTAAGCCTTCATTAGGGTTGCTTAGAAACGATCTCAGCTTCTTCCCCATCGGGCTTTCCAGTAATTTTGGTCACCAATGACTCCATTTTTCAGGGAGAGGGACAGGACACCTCAGGGCCACATGGCTCTGTCCATGCTGTCCTGCCCTGGGGACCGAGTGTCCCATGTGGCCTGGGCTACTTGTGTGATTGTAATCTCTGTATTGGCTTATGGGATGAAAATCTCACATAATCCTGGGACCCCATTCAAGGGTTGCACAGTGCAGGCTGGACAAGAAGCCTCCGAGTTAAGGACTCTCTCTGCTGGTGGTTTAATGAGAGCTGCCAGTTACTGGATTTTCTTCCATTAAAGGCACTTGGAATGGCTCATGCCATAATGGGAACGTGGCCCCATCACCTTGTGTGCAGCCCAGCTGGGAGCCAAATCCCCTTACAGTTCACAGTGAAGTGCTGTGCTACCTGTTGCAGGAGAAATGTCCAATCTGTGTGGTTTTGGGGGACAGTTCTGTGTGCATCCCCTCTTCCTTGAGGCTGAGTGAACTATTCAGGGTTCTCCTCCCCCAAATGGAGCTTTAATCCACGTCAGCACATTGACGTTTCCAGTGCCTTGCAACTGAGGATAGTGCAGAATACATCTTGTAATCCTTTCCTTAATCTTTTTTTTCAGGGAGGTCAACTGGTGCTTTATCTAACACGTAGCAATTCTTATTACAGGCCTTCCACCTAATTCAGCGGCTCATTTGATGCTGTCTTTAATGTGATGAAGTGCTCTGGAATCAAATAATTTTCTTGAGTCAGAAAAAAAAAAAAAAGGAACAGAGCTCTCTACAGCTCCCCTTTTGTGCAATCCATGCGGATTCCCAGAGGGTTTGCAATAAAATCACCCAGGAAGCTCCACATGGATGGAGGACAGAGGCCCTATAGCAATCATGACCATGCATTTTCCCATGCCAAGAGCAGGCTGAGCAAAGCACCTTGAGCCTGCCATTGCCTCTGTGCCTTAACCTTGACTTGTTCTTTGATTTTTAGAAGAGACAACAACCGCTCTGACACCCTGGAAAGGTCAGTAATGATGAGCCTGCAATGCCAGCAATCCCCCTGCTCCGTGTCCCTGTGGGTCCCTCCAGCAATATCCAGGGAGCAGCTCCCCTAAACCCCATTGCTCCAGCTCTTGCAGTGATAACTTTGGGGCTGCTCGTGGCTTCCCCATTGCTGCTTAACTGTAGCCACATGCGTTTAGCTGCATTTCTGTTTGGGTCTTTAACATGCCCACCTCCCACCTCTGCATGCCACATCCCCACTGTCCCCTCCACTGCTCTCTTCCCCCCGTCTCCAGGATGCAGGCAGGGATGGTTTCGTGGTCCTGTTGCCCAGTGGTGCTGCAGCCAGTCCTTCTTCCTCTAGGATGCTTTTAGTGTTGCTTTAGTGCCTTTTTTTTGCCTCGGGATGTGGTAGGGGTGCTCTTCCTTGCGTTGCTGCTCTTACCGATCGATCGATCGCTTGCCCTGGGGACCACCACCATCCTGATCTGGGGCTCTGCAGCCACGTGGCTCCATTCGTAGTGCACTTTGTGGCTGGCAGTGGGATGATCTCAAGATATTGGGAAGAGTTGGAGGCAGCACGAAGCTGCTCTTGGTTCCAGAGCTGCCCATTGCCCAGCTTGTTAGTCCCACCATGATTTGAGGTTTTGTGGGTAGTGGTGTCTGTAGGGGTGCTAGAGTATGCTGCAAAAGGGAGACCTGATGGAGAGTGGTCCTCAGTGCCCTGAGTGAGGGGACATCTCTCGGGATTGCAAAAGTGAGAACTGATCTGATCCTCCCACATGGTCCCACTTGGGCAGGACAGTTTGGGGTGTTTCTGCCAAAAAACACCAACTTGGGAGCCCTTCTCCGTGGCATATTTTGAGATCCTCACCTGTCTGCCTAAGCATGGGGATCTCTGTTCCTTACAACCCGCTTCATCCTTCCTGCAGAGGGACACAAGGTGGCTCTGGGGAGGCTGGGTGCCAACAGGAGCGGGGTGCAGTGGTGCACATGGAATCATTGAATGGTTTGGCTTGGAAGGGACCAACCTCCACCGTGGGCTGGTTGCCTCCTACCAGCTCAGACTGCCCACGTCCCCATCCATGGCCTTGGGCACCTCAAGGCATGATGCACCCACTGCTTCTCTAGGCATCCTCTGCCAGTGCCTCATCATCCATCTCCTGGGTGATTTTTACAGAATCATAGAGTCATCTTGGAGTCATAGACTTACAGAATTACCGTGTTATATGATATCCTGGGTCGGAGGATGAAGTCCAATTCCTTGGTGGTACTTTTGGTTGGGTGAAAGCTATCGCCTCCAAGTTCACAGAACATTTGGAGGAGCTGGAGGAGGTTGCTTTGTGGTTTTGCATCCAAGGTGATAGGCTGGGGATGGGAAATGGGAACCAGCACAGGACCGTGGTGGGGTTCATGTCCCAAACCCAAGGATGGGAATGGCTGCACCATGCAGCTCTCGGCGGCGACCCCAGTGTTTGTAATAGCACCGGGGCCCAAAGCAGCGTTGTTTTCTTCCCCCCTCCATTCCCTCCAGCTAACAGTGCGGGTGTTTCTCCCCCCGCAGGCCCTGGTGCAGTGCACGATGGCAACAGCGGTGCGTGGCGGCGAGGCAGCTGTGCCTGGCTGCTGGCCCTGCCGCTCGCCCAGCTCGCCCGCCAGTTCTGAGCCCCGAGGCGGCCACGACCACCACAGCAGAAAGGAGAGGAAGAAGATGTATTCACTGTTTCTGAAAATAATCATAAGAATTGAGAGAGTTGTCCGGCCAGGCCTTCTGGGGGAGGGGGAGAGAGGAAAAACACGCAAAAAAAAAAAAAAAAAAAAAAAAAATTATTAATAATAATAATAATGATAATAATAATTCAAAGGGAATTTGGAAAGGAGGGAGGAAAAAAAAAAAAAAAATTATCCAAGGCTTCCTGCTGAAGACGCAACGCGACTGAGTCTTTTTCTTTCCTCTGGTTATTTTTTCGCCTGCCCCTTTTTCTGCCCCGTTTCGTCGTTCTCTGCTGTGGGTCAGTGTGGGGATGGGGCAGCCCTGGTCCCCCCACCATCCCCGCTCACCGGAGCCCCTCCGTCCGTATGCGCAGGTTTTTTTCTTCGCCGAGATTTCCCCCCGTCTTCTCATGGACTGTGCCGCCATTTGTGTTCCGAAATATATATATATATATCCACATATACATATATATATATATGTATAGATATATAGATCTTCAACAGTTACACCACACCGCCACGAACGGAAAGGGAGGAAGGAGAGCAGCGCCGAGTTCATCGTACGCCACGCGGACATCGTGAATGATAAGGGTTCATTTTATTAATTATATTTTCTGATACGAGCCTAGAACTCTTAGTTCCTAAAAAACCAAGATGCAAAAAAAAAAACAAAAAAAAAAAAAGGAAAGAAAGAAAGAAAGAATGAAAACCAGGAACGAGAGAGCAAGCGGAGAGAAGTGTGTTTCCGAGGAGGATGGTGCTGGCTTGTCCCTGGGCGAGGAGCAGGAGCCCTGTGCTGAGACCCCTCACCCGGCCTGGACCACGGCCATACAAACAGTTCCTCCGTGCATCGAGGCGAAGGGAGACGCTGAATCTTTTTATGGGATATATATATACAGTATATATAAATATACATATATATATATATATATATATTTTTTTTTTTTGTTAGCGTTCCAGCCACAGTTCCCAGCAGGGTCCTTCCGCTGCCATTACTGCATGCTGTATATGGAGTTAGGTGTGTATTGGTCCTCCGTGAGATGAGGAGAGGTTCTCGCTCCGCACGTGCCCAGGTCCCATCACCTTTCCACCCTCGGGTGTCTGGGGACAAGGGGACACGGGTGCTGCATGGGGTCCCTCTCCGTCACCCTGTGCTGCGCACCCTTGGTGGTGGAATAAAGCGAACCGAGGGATGGACGTAGATATAGATCTATATAGCTCAGTTTCATTTTTATATATATATATATGTATATGTGTGTGGGTGTGCGTGCGTGTGTGTGTATATATATATATATATATATATAAAAAAAAAGAAGGCGAAGCAATCGGCACCCGCCGCTGAGCCACCGGCTGAAATTTGAGGGGGGAGGGTGGGCACCTCAACGACTCGCTTTATTTTTCACTGGTGGGGGTCTCTCCTGCAGTTTCTTTTCCTCCTTTGGTTTCCCTTCCTTCTCCGCGGCCGACAGCGAGGCGGGGGCACGGCGGGCGGGCGGCGAGGGGGCTCTCTCTGCCTCTATCCATTAAAACGATTGTTCCATGTGGCCGCTCCGTCTGCTTGTGGTGCTCATTGCCCCCGCCGCGGCCGCTGGGCGATGGGGAGGGGTGCTGGGATGGAGGGAGGGAGGGAGCAGTGATGAGGAAATGGATGGAGCAGCAGGTGGAGGTGAGCGCCGAGCCCAGATGTGATGAGGCACAAGGTGAGGCTTCGGTGAGTACATGGAGGGCCGGGGTGAGCTGACTGGTGTTGGAGGTGATGCGGTGAGGCCGCGCAGGTCACAAGTGAGTTTCTGGGTGTTGGTGAAACCTTGCTGTTGGTGCGCTGGCGTTGGTCTCTGTTGGTGCGTGGAGGGGTGTTGTTGATTTTCAGGAGGGTCTTTTGGCGCATCGAGTCTTCAGCTTTCACTGTGGCCACCGGCTTCTCAAGGCGCGTGAGCTCCACCTGGCACATGGCGTGTTGTGTGAGGATCAGAGCTGGTCTGTAACGATTGCAGGGCTTTTAATATTTTATTTTTTTTTTCCTCCTCTGAGTTTGTGCAGCCCGAGAAGTAGGCAGGGAGAAGGGAGAGAGAGAGCAGAGAGGATAGCGAGGTGTTGTGAAATGACGGCGCAGCATCTCCCAGCCCCGGGCAGCATGTGGGGACCTGAGGTTGGAGCATCCCTCGAGGACGGGGAGAAAAGGTAGGGAACAGAGACCCCCACCCCTGTGTGCACAGTGCCCAATGCACCTTTGGGCTGATTGCAGCCAGCAGCATTTGCAAAATGTTCTGCTGTTCCCATCCTTCAGGGAACCCTGCCCTAAGCGAGGGTCCCTTGCTGTCACTGTGGGCACCAGTGCCCCATCACTGACAGTGCAGTGGATGCAAGGCCCTGTTTGGAAAAAGGGGAAAATGTCCAAAGGGACTTGCCGTGAGCCCCAGGGTTGCTTGTGTCTTTTCCCTTGGTGGCAAATACTGTCCCTGTGGGAATGGAGGGGCCCCCAGTACGTGGGCTTTATCCCGAAGTTACCCTGTTGGCAGGGTTGCAAAGGCATCCCACTACCATGCATTTCCCCATGGGCTCGTGGCATTTAATTGCTGTTCCAGGGCAGGCTGGCTGGATGCATGCAGCTTTCTGCATCCTGGAGTCAGGATGGCAGAGAAAGAGGGGATCAGTGCCAACCACAGTGCTAGAGCCACGGTGATGGCTTTGTAGGAACTGCTGTGGCCACATTTGTTGTGCCACGGCCACAGATGTGTGTCTGTGCTTCTCCTGGGGGAGGAGATGGAGCAGTGCATGGCTGTTGGCTTTCAGGAAAAGAAAGTTGGCTGTGGCAAGGCAAGCCTGGCAGGCAAGGGAGGAACCCTGCCCACCTCAAAGGATGCATCTGGGGTTAATGGGGCTCCTCCCTTTATTTTTGAAATTCTGACATTTTCAGTGCTGTAGGCAGGAGGTCAGAGGGCACAGTGCCAGGGTTTGAGCATTGCAGAATTAGTTGGAGAGAGAGACAGAGAGATGCTGGTTTATGGGTGTGTTTTTGTATTTATTTAGATACATATTTATTTGTGTCTCTCAGTGAAGGTAGATGAATGTCATGGCCTGAAAGATGCCCTCGCTCCCTCTGGATGTAGCTGTGTTCCAGGTGTTAGTGATGCTTTCTTGTATGTTGTGAAAGGAGCCCACTTGTGCTTGTGTTGTTCAGGACAGGGTTTATTGCTTGTGCCACAGGTTTCCCAGTGTGTTAGCTGTGATTCTTGCCTTGCAGGAAGTGATGAGGCGGAGCACGAAGGGAAGCCCTCTGGTCTGGGGCCACAGCAGAGAAGTGAGCGTGTCAGGCTGTCTCTCATTGTTCTTCTTGGTTGTGACACAGCAAAATTGCACTCAGGAGAGACCAAAAGTGTCCAAAAAAGGGGATGAGGAAGGGCTCGTTCCCTTCTGGATGGCTCTTCCTTCTTAACACTGCATCCCAATGACTGGTGCTTGTCATCCTTTTACCAACCACACCAAGAAGTCCAAGAGTTTTGCATGGGGGATGGCTACAACCTGATTTAGTTTTGCAGGTTGTACGTGCAGCTGTTGTTTTTCCCTAAGAGGCATGTAAAAGGCTGCTGGTAGGTGGACGGAGAGCAAAGGGACAGTGTCACCATTGTATCACCCGTAGACATGTGCACAGACAAGAGGGATGGCCCAGCCTGGTGATTTCCACCTCCATGGCCACGATCGAGGTGAGCTGTTTGGAGTCTTGGTGCTGCCCTAGCCCCAATCCATTTGGATGTGCTGGGGCAGGTGTGGTCCTCCCATCCCAGACCCCTCTCCCAGTGTGTTTAGGGAAGCACTTACCTTTATTTCCAGTGCACACAGCCAAGGTGTCCCTGACAGAGCCATATGCTCAGGCGGTTGCAGGCTGTGGGAGGCTGTCACCATGAGGAGCAGCTGGCTGCAGGGCTCAGCAATACGCTCTGAGGACACTGCTTTCCAGCTTCATGTCAGGAAAGGCAAAGGGAGGTGGAGAGTAAGCAATCAATCCCCTTATGGGTCAGGCATTGCCCCAGAGCATCTTGCTGCTCTTGTGCTCCCAGCAGCCTTCCTACCCTCTACCACAGCTCTGAGATATCAGCTTTGGGGTTTCTGCAGGAAAACAGGGCCCCTCACTGAAGAGCATCCATCAGTGGGATGGGAAAATGGTCCCAAGAGGCACAGGTCCCTTCCCATAGTCTTCGTCCGTTGATGAAGGCATACTGTGTGTGTCTCATGGAGTCACGTCTTGATAGGCGCAAAGCACTGTTAGGAGCATTTCCTCTGCAGTGGCATTCCTTGCACAGAAGTAGGTTTTTTGGAGCAAACGTTGTTAAGAGACGATGACACGAGACGACACAGCCACCAAAAGGAAGAATCCAGTGGTGCTTCTGCTGAAGGTAGGCGAGTGAACAGAGCAAAGCCGGTCCTTCCCCTGCAGGGCTTCTTAAATAGGTATGTGCTTGTCTGTGCTGCACGACCCATCAGCAGAGGACAGACATGGGGATAGGGATGAGGGAAGAGTCAAATAGCAGCGAGGCACAGAGCAAGGAGCCTGGTTGGGAACCAGACAAGCCGTGGGGCTGGAAGCAGTGCCAGTGCAAGGGCAGCCAGGAGCTGAATGCAGCTGCCATGGAGCACGGTGCACAGGAGCCCCGCTCCCCATGCGCTCCGTGAAGCAATGCCCCGAGGGTACAAAGTTCGTCAAACTTTATTGATACACTGCACAATCACAACCATCTCTTATTCTTGCCGAATTAGAAAAGGTTACAACTACAATGTAACATGCACAAATCTCAGGTAGTATAGCCACCCTTGGAATACAATGATCGACGGAAACTCGGAGACCGCGCGCCGGCAAGGCGAGCACGCGGGGAGTGGCGATGGCACGAGGCTCTGCCACTCACCCACACGGCAGAGCCGCGGCCTCGGACAGCCAACACGTTCCTCACAACTGCACGTTACATGGCACGAGAAAGTCGAACGCCGTCCCGACGGAGGAGGACAAGGAAGCCAGCCCAAACCGACCCGGGGAGGGAGAAGAACAGGGAGCGCGGGGCGGCCCCGAGGCTGTCGTGTGTGACCTCGGGGCATCTGGTAGTCGTCATGTCTTGTCTCTGCAATGCCACGGCCTTTGGCCTCGTGTCAGGGACTGGTTCAGTGTTTCTTCTGCAGGGAGAGAGAAATAGGACACCGGAATAGTGTGCCAAGCAAGGGTTGTGTGCCAGCTGGGGGTGTTGGAGGGGGGCAGGGAGGTGGCACTGGGGTGACACTGCCGAGCGTCTCCCATGCCCCAGGAATGCATCTGAAAGCCCCAGAAACAAAGATGAGGAGGGGGCCACCTGCTGACACCATCCTTTGCCAAGCGTGGTTGTGAGCATTGCAGGGCACTCAGCCCATCGGGGTGTCCCACGCAGTTTTTGAGAGCTGGGAGATGGAGCTGCCAGGAAGGACTCAGGGGGGGTTATGTCTGTTTCCTTGCAGTTGATGCGTCACTGCTGTGGTGGGATCACATTTGCATGCTTCTGCCTTGCTTCTGGGTGGAGAGGGGCCGTTTGTTCTGTGGATCAACGAGTTGGGATGGGGGGCTCAGAGCAAGAGCGTGGGGAAGGATGTGTGGGCCACCGTGCCCCCCTGCGATGGTGCCACTCGCCTCCACAGAGATGCACACAGATGGGATCAGGCTGCTGCTTGTGACTCCTTCCCGGGATGCTGGTGGGAATGCAGGACCAGCTCACTGCTCACCGTGCCACATCCCTGCCCATCAGGTAAGCTGGTGTGCCTGGTCATTGCTGGAGCGGTGCCTTCAGGCTGCGTGGGTTTTGTCACTGTCGGTGTCCCATGTTTGGGGTCAGGAGCATCCCTGCAGATTTTGCAGCTGCTGCTTCTTTTGTAGCAGCGTTGTAAGTGTGCTTGTTTGTGCAATGCCCAGGAGGCCCAGAAGAGACGAGGGATGAGGCGAGGGCGCTGCCGCAATGAGGACAGGGCAGTGGCACATTGCAGGGTCTGTGCCAGGGTTTTCTTTCTTTTCTGTAGGATGGAAAGCAGGGCAGCAGCAGAGTTTGTATGGGGAAAGATACACAGCCTCAGCTCTCAAGTCATCTTGCTTTTGGAGGGAGAAAGAAGGGAAGGGCAGGGAGACAGTTTCCCAGGGTAAGAAGGTCATGGTAAGGGGGGACATCGTGTGCTTCCTTGGTGTGCTACCATCATGTTTTGTCCCTTTGTTGCTGGCACTTTGTCCAGTGCTGTGCGGGACTTCTCTGGAGCTGAATAGGAGGTTCTGTCCCTGGAGTACAAACCCAAAGCTTCCCATCCTTGTCCCACAGCATAAGGATTGAGGTTACCCCCCATGCAAGGAGCACTGCAGCACTGTGGGGCCATGGGCTGAGAAGCAACACAGCCCTCTTGAGGTGACCATTGCAGGGCAGCTAGAGGAAGCAAAGAGAAGGTTCTGACTGCACATGTTCTCGTGTCAGTGGAGCCTCTCAGCAAGCAGCAAGCTGGAGGCACCAGGGCATCCTTGTTGTGTAGGTGTAGCAAATTGACGGCCATTATTTTTCCAGTGGAGCCTGAGCTGTCTCCAAATGGTCAAACACCACTGCTGGGACAGGCGGAGGTATTTGCCTGAATAGTGTAGGAAGAGCCCTTGGGGAGACCTGAAGCACCCATAAGATGAAACTCTGTGGTCCCACACTTCCTGGCACACAGGGGTGGCAGCAGGCGTGTTGGAGCTGCAGCTGGGGCTCTGTTTGCTGCCTGGTGCTTGCCTGTGTTGGTTAGTGCCTCCTCCCAGTGCCAGTGCTGCAGTGCCTTAGCTGTCAGATTGAGCAAGGAGCTGGAAATTCAGTGAGCATCTCAAGTGCCCGTGGTCCAGAGGAGCTTCCTCTGGGCAGGGAGACATCCTTGGGCACAGGGCAGAGGGGCTGCAGTGCAGAAGGGAAACAGCGGGGGATGGAGAAGCGAGGAGATGGTCTGGGAGGAGCTTTGGTGGTGAGAGATCACATTCAGGACAGAGACGGTGCAAGGCAGACGCAGGGCTCCAACTTCAGGGTCTGTTTGGGCATAGGTGTCTCAATGTGACGACGAGATGGACGTCCCCAGCGACTGCTCCGGGTGGCCCCCACCCACCACACCCGTGTCCAACACGGTGTCACCAAGACGCCTGCCAGGTGTCAGCGGGGAGCCCCATCCACGCTGTACCCCATCCGTGGGGCACATCGCCCGCAGCCGGCTCGATGCAAGGAGGGACAAGGCGGCAGACAAGGCTCGGTGCAGCATTGCCCTTCGATGGGCAGGCGACGGTGGCGGGTGACAGTCTGGTGGCACGTGGTGGGGTCTGTACAGCGTAACTGGCGGCGAGAATGATCCCGGCAGGTGGGAGACGTGGCCGTCCTCGGCCCTTTGGCGCCGCTCCCCGTCCTCCGGCGTTGTGCCCGTCTGACGGAGAGGAGTCCCCGGGCGGCCGTCCCGGGACCCTCCACTCCCTTATCAAAAGTCGAGGAGGAGGCGAGCGAGGAGGGTGGCCCAGAGGCAGAGGCCAGCGGCCGCCCGGGAGGCTGCGTTGCCACTGTCGTGCACCGCTCCGGGCCCTGCACCAGGGGGAGAAGAGGAAGAAGAGGGACAGCGTTCAAGGCAGTGATGAGAAGATGAGATCATGCTGTCATGCAAACAGAAGCCCTCCCCCTGTTGTCCCTTGGCATTCCTCTCTTCCCCCCTTGGCAGGTTGGCAGCAGTGGGTCAAGTCCCCAGTTTGGGGACGCTGGCGACATTTGGGGCACCTACCATACAGGATGATGCTGGCATTGGTGTTGCCCAACTTGTTTGTGGCCACACATGTGTAGTTGCCATAGTCCTTCTCCGAGACATTGAAGAAGGTCAGCGTCGAGAGGCGGCCCTTGCTCTCGATCCGCACGCCCTCCAGCCCGTTTGCTAACCTGCACAGGGGGTCATAGATGGTGCTGCTCAAAGCCTTACATGGGTTAATATAAAACAGCCCCAGGCACCCCTCCCTGCCCTCCACAGCCTTATGAGGTCCACCCTTGACGCCACTGTGCCACCCACCAGCACCTCACTCCATCACCAGTCCCATCTCCCTCCGTGGGTTGTCCCTGGGATACCCACACTACCCATGGAGAGAAAGACCTGAAAATCCCCGTGAGGTCTGGGATCCTCCATAGCAGGAAGAGCCTGGCCTCTCTCCAAGCTGATCCCTTGGCTGCCTCCATCCCACCCTGCATCCTCCATGCACCCGCACCTGGTGTCCTCCTTGAACCACTGAAACTCTGCCACGGGGACGGCCGAGGCCTCGCACTGCAGGATGCCCTTCTGGCCCACTGAGGCGCCTGTGTTCTTGGCATTGGAGATGTACGGCGGGTCTGTGGGGATGCCATGCCATGTCACGTCCCTAGGATGGACCACGTGCCTGCCCCACCACCACATCCCCACCAGAAATCCCATTCCATGCACTTACAGTTGACAGTGACTTTGACTTTCCGGACATCTGGGACGGCCACATCATTGACAGCACTGCACTCGTACTCGCCCGACTGCTCCCGTGTGATGCCTGTGATCTCCAGGTATTCATCCTCGCTCACAAAGCCTTGCCCTGTGATAAAATGGGGCACCATCACCAACAGCTCCCAGCTCCAAAACCAACCTACACATAAATCCCCGCACACCCCTGCCATCCTCCTCCATCCCTTTGCCAAGCTGGCATCTCCTGCAGCCAGCGCTCAGCACAGGCAGGTCCCCAAGCCTTCTCTCACCTTTCCCAGAGAGATGCCGCCATGTGACAGTGGGCTCCGGCCTCCCAAAGGCCAAGCACATGAGGGTCACACTGCTGCCTTCATTCACGGTGATGTCTGATGAGATGTTGACGATCTGAGGGGGGACTGCAGGACACAACAACAAAGGGACCGTCAGCACACAGGCTCATGGAGACCTACCAACATTCCCAGCCCTTTCCCCACCACCAGCCCTGCTCTGATGTCACTTAGAGCTGCACAAAGCATGGCCCCACTGACCACATGGCAACCTAGAAAACCTCGACCAACCCCTACAACCTTTCAGAACAGAAATTCCTCCTGGCAACCCCCATACAGGCTCTTCAAGACACCAGAGTCTGCCATACTTCCCCTCCAGCCACCAACCCTTCACCTGGAAAATGCCACCTGTCACTGGTGTGGAAGAGTCTGCACACCCCATAACACCCACCCTGCTGCTTCAGGCAACCTATGATAACCAACTCATTATGACTGCCAACAGCTCTCATATCTTAGCATTTTTATTAAAGCTTTCTAAATTACTGATTGTCTGCTCCATTCAGCACTGGCCATTGTGATTTATATTAGTCTATCCCCCGATACTCCATCTAATAAATAACTTGGCAATCTCCAAGCCCATAAATCCCCATCCCAGCAAAAAGCAATTAAAGCCCGTTTGCTGACGCCATTCACTGGTGCTCCAGGCCTTGGAGCTGGTGAATGCCTCTCCCCAGGAGCTGATCCAGCAATGCAAAGGGGCTCTCTCTCAACCAAATCCCAGGCTGCCTATGCCATGCTCAATGCCCGTGAGCCCTCCGTGGCCATGGCAGATGTGAGATCTCAGCCCCACAGTGCCCAGTAATGGGCATGAGTGCAAATGGATCTTGGTAGATCCCTCTGCTCCATCCTCCCTATCGGGTTCCGGATAGAAAACAAAGATCAAGAATCACAAAACCATAGAATTGTTCAGGTTGCAGAAGACCTTCCAGATTATCAAGTCCAATCTCAGCCTAACCATACTACCTAAAGGACGGGGCATTCCAGGGGAGGGGTAGTTGAGAGGGGCACAGAGACTATGGCAATCTCTACTGGGGAACTCTGCCTAAGCTGTGAATGCAAGAAGCCTTCAAAAGGCACACATAAGCCCATCCAGCCAAGTGATGCTCTCAGGCATATTTCACTCTCCATGGAGACAATGGCAGCGCCACGTCTCCATCACCACCACGAGACACAGCCCCTCTGCATAAAGCATCAACTGCATTTGGAACTCTTCACCCTTCCACCATCCACCAGCAACACCGCCTGCTCCAGTCCTGCTGCTGCTCAGCTACTGGCAGTTCCTGTGCCCTGGCAGGGGTTCAAATTCAGCCTGAGAGCACCTTTTGCTCCTGGGGGGGCTCACAAAGGCTGGGCTTCCCCATGCATGCACTCGCAGCTCGCTCCCCAGCACAGCCCAATGGCGAGGGCGCTGCCGAGCCTCCGCCGCCTGATGGGCCCTGCGAGGCTGTAAATTTCCCAGCAACTTGACACTTTAATATAGAAGTACAGTCTGTTATAGCAGAGGGAGATTGTCTGAGTCCTTCAGGGGAGACTGGCAATCCAAAAATGAAAAGTGTGCGGCAGCAACCAGTGAAAAATGTAGTTAGTGCTGGGAGTGCGAGCGGCACGCTGCCATGGTTTGTCCCCAGCTGCTGCTCGGAGCAGCCCTGTGTGATCAGAGCTCCTACTGCTCCTCGCAGCACCCAGGGACAACGTTCTTTGTAAAGCTGCTTGCACGACACGGGAACTGCAGAGCAGCCAGGGCATGGAGCAGAGCTGCGCTGTGCCGTTCGCCTCTGTGTGCACACACGGTCTTACACTTATGCATCACAATGTTGTCCCAACTCATCCGTGCACCCCAGCGTAAGGCAGGCCACAGACAGACACCCAGACTATGTGGGGCCGGGAAGTGTGACCACATGGCCCCTTGCAGCACGCTGATCCCATGGGATGCACAGGGCTGGGTGTCCCTGAGAGCACAGGGACATCGGCAGCATCGATACCCAACTGCAACAGCAATCGTTGCCTATGAGGTTACATGGACTGGCAGGAGGACATCCAAGGGACCTGATTGCATTTCTATAGATCCCACCAGCTGCTGGCTGCAGCCTCAAGGGCAGGCTGCCATTGCCTTTGCTTTTAGCCACAAGGAGGGCGGGAGGGAGCTGGGACTGCGCAGGGACACAGGAGACAGCAAACAGGACCTAAGAGCAGGGTAACAGGGAGCCAACATGACAGTGGTCTAACAGTGACCTGCAGGGCCACTCCATCATTACCTGCATGATGCACCCGCACAACCACACAGCAGGAGATCACCACGAAGGCAAAAAGCTCTCCTGTCCTCCCAGCACCTACGCAGATCAGTGGGACTGACAGCACTGCTGTGGGTACTATCATTGCTATTCATTTACCTGCTGACAGCAAGCTATTTTTTGGCTATCTTTGATTTTTTGCAATAGCCACTGAGGGCCCTCTCCTTGTCCTACATCCTGTATGCAGCTAATATCCAGCTTTATGACACTCCTGTCACTAAATATAGAACATAATAAACGATCCCAGGGCAAACCTGTTAGCAGTCAGAGAAGCAGCAAAACCGGGGCCGGCGTTCAGGCAGGGACATGGAGTGCCATCTCCTGACACATGTAATGCACTTTACTGCAGCTCACCTCGCCTTGCCTTGTTAGCCCAAACGTACCTCACAACACACCAATAATAAGATACTCAAGGGAAAAGGGGTGAGATCACAGAATGGAAAAGACCATTAAGATCAACAAGTCAACCCACCACCACCATGCCCACTAAACCAGCTCCCTCAGTTCGTTGAGAGGCACAGGTGCTGCCCAAAACTGGGGCATAGATGCTGCCCAAACTACACTGCCATTGGTACAAGACACAGCTTCCCAGAGAGAGCCACCAAAGCACAGCTCTGGCTCCCACCACACCGAGGTCACAGCAATGTGGATGCCAGCTACAGAGGTAAAGCAAACCAGCATCACAGGAACTCTATCCCCTTATTAACAGTCTTGTTTTCTATTTAAAAGACCACTATTAAGAGCACATTGGATGTGCAGAGCAGTGCGTGGCCCGCGGAGCATTGCCTCCATCCCGTGTAATATTAATCAGGGGGAAGTTAATGCATAACGTTCGCCAGGCCAAAAAAAATACATTTGGGCTGTAATTTCTTGTTTGTTCTGAAAGCGGGCGAGAGAAATTGAATGTGAAAGTGATGCCACTAAATTCAATAACAATAAGCCCGTGATTTATCTCCTTCCTTTACTGCTCAAGACCCGCACTGCCCGACGCGCCGATTAATGTTTTACACTGGGTACAGGAGGCGGCCGCACAGCGGTTCCTGCTGATGCCCTTGGGGGCTGTAAAACCCTGTGCCTCCCCTCGCCCCCAAACCCTGCCGAACGCCAGGGCTGCCCCGATCCTCCGGGCTCAGCTTTGCTCCTGTTCTGCAGCAAACTCCTTGCAAAATGGCTGGAGATGCTGCAAGACACCCAGCGATGACGGGGGATGGCTGTTGCAAGGGGCATGGCCTTCCCCTGCTAATCTGTGCACTGAGAGGCGGCTCTTCAGTAATTACTGCCTGCTTATTGACTCAGAGCGACACAGAAGAGTGCAAACAGACAGGAGCTGGCTTGGCTTTTGGCCACTCTGTATCCCAGATCCCCACCAGCAACGCTCGCTGCCTCAAGCTGACTGTTTTTAGCTGTGAGATCATTAAAGCCGCACGGAGCTGAGCTGGGAGGCTGAGCCACTGATGTCCCTCCGGATCATTAGCTCCTAAACCACTCCAAGAGACCTCTTCTTACACCTGGGAGAGGGTGGGATAAGATGGGTGCCTATGGGCTCTGCACACCGCTGGGCATCCATGAACGCCCTGCCCTATTTGCTGGCACAGCATGGGGTCACTTGGGTGTGCTTGGTGGCTTTTTTGCCCCAAAACAGCACTCCAAGAGGCAAGCTGACCTGTTTTACCCATGCAAAGTGGCACAGGACACTGCTGCTCACTCTGTGCATCCCTCCTTCTGCTTGATTTTCTCCAGAGTGCCTTTTTGGCTCCTGCTGCTGCCACCCTGGACACAGACAGACCTTTAGGGCAGCACCTTTCAACATAACCCAGATGCAAAAAAACTCCATCCAGGTGTCCAACACCTGCTTGGATCTTGACATTTCAGGCCCCCTCTCATACACAGCTCGGGACAGGGATGGTGTCTGCCTACAGCTGGCACCAGCAGTGCAACACACAGTGATGCCAGATGTGGGCATCCTTAAATACCACACACAAACTGCACGTGCTTCCTGAGGTCCCCATGTGCTGCCCTGGTTACAAAAGCACCTCCTGTTCCCCCCCAGCCTCTCCTTTTCCTCTTTCCAGGGACAGATCTGACAGGAGAGCTGCCGCCCTCTTTCATTAAATGTTAATGCTTTTATTTATTCTCCAGTATTTATGGACCTCTCATCTCTTTCCCATTGCTATTCACATATCTCCCTCTCGTTACTGCCAGATGAGGATGGACAGCCGATTTGAAGCATCAGGACGCACACCTGGATGGCTTCCCAGACACCCTGCAGGGACAGAGTCCTTGTGGGACAGCCCATCCAGCACACAGAGATGCAGACCCACCCATGCACTCAATATCCTGCCTGGCACCCTGGGAAGGGGCACATTAAGGCTTTAACCAAAGTGCTGCTTGTTGACAGCCAGGATTACCACCTCTCATCAACCCCATTCTGATGAACCACGATGCTCGTCGGCATTGATTTTATCAACACTAGATTAAGCACATCTGACAGCTACAGGTTGGGCACCAGGATGGTTTTCGTCAAATTTCTCAGCCCAGAGAGCAGCACATCATGCCGTCACCTTGCACACTCTAAAAATGCTCTATCTGGGGGGAAGTTCCCCCTTTCCCTTCTCCTACCCATAAATGCTGCCCTCCCAGTGCTTTCCCAGGTAAAGCACACCTCACAAGGTGCAGGCTGGGCAATCACCACAACCCACATGCTTCAAACAAATCATCTCCACAGCACAGATGAGGTTTCCCTGCCTGGCTGATGCTCCCTCAGTGACCACATCTCTTCTCCTGCCTCTCTTCCTGAAAACAATCCAAGTGCAGCCAAGGGGAGTGAAGAAAACTGACCACAAGCAACCTATGGGGAATCACAGAATCCTTAAGGTTGGAAAAGACCACTATGATCTTCACATCCAACTGTTGAATCATCCCCACCATGCCACTAAGCCTCTCACAGCCTCATCCAGACACCTTAGGAGCCTGGAAGCATCACATGGCATGTCCCATATCTCCAGCTGCATCTCATATCCCTTCCTGCCCCTCTTCTGGGGGATGTGGACACCCCCAGCACCATGCATGGTCAGACCACGACACCTTCGGGCTGCAGTCACACTCAATGGGACAAAGCAGTGGGATAAACACGCCATTAAAGACCCCACCACCAATGCAAAACCACAATCTGAATGTACCAGAGACCACGAGCAAACAAAACAACTACAAAATTAAAGCATGGGCGGAGAGCTGCCTTCACTATGCAGCATCTCCCACCTGCATACCACGCACCCTTTTTCTCCACGTCTTCGCACTGAGACGGTGCAAGCAATAAAAACAAAACTCAGAGTGTTATACCTACTGTGTAACCACCTGTCAGTAAATTTATGAACAATTAGGAAGCAAAAGTGCTTCCCAGGGAGCTATTTGTGTGCGCGATAAAAACGTTCTTTCTGTTTGGGAATATAATGGGGAAACAACTTCTCCCGTCCTCCCCCCGCTCTGCCATTTTTTGCTTTTTGCAGTAATTAATCCAGCTGCTGACACTCTTTTGTTCTGTCAGCTCCCAGTGCCCGCAGCACATCCTGCTGCTCTGACCTGCTCACTGCCAGCTGCTTTTTGGGGCTTTCCCTTCCTTTTTTTGGGAGCCTGAGGATGCTTTCGCATCACCCCCTATGGCTGAAAGTCACAGCCTTCTCCCTGTACCCAGCTAGATTTCAGGCTGGTGTTCTCTCCCAGCCACTCTAAGGACATTTTGCTCTCCTTTCAGCTCAAAAGCCTCAGGTTCCCAACACGTGCCACTGCAGCACTGATTCCCCAGCATTCAGCATCTTCCTGTAACCCTTTGGTTGCTTCCCACACTGCTCTGCCCTTCATCCCCCACCTACAACCACACGTGTGACTTTCCTGCTCCAACACCCAGACTGCTGATGCATTTACAGATGCAAATTCACGAGTCCCCATGTCCTTAATTCCACTGAACAAGACCCAATCCCTCTGTACAGCTGAAATCCTACCTCCTCCAGGGCATCTCACAGTACCACCCTTAGCAAACCCAATGCCCATTTCCCTTTCCCATGTAGCCATTCACACCAGGGTGGTGGCTCTTCCTGCAAGCCAGGCTCTTTCTCTTTCAAGACCTTCCCCCTCTTTATGCCTTCATTATTCTTTCATTTTTCTCCTTTGTTGTCTTCTGCTCTTTTTTTTCTGGGCACTTTCCTGCATGCACACACTTTGTTCTCTCTTCCCTTCGTTGTACAAGTCTCTGGGCTTCTCTTCTCTCCTCTTTCCCCTCCAGTTATCTTACTCTTCATTCATTTCTACCCTTCCTGTTTTCCTCTGAGCCATCCTCATCTTTGAACTCCAGTTGTTTTCACACCTATTTTGCCAGCTATGGGCTCAAGGAGAGACATGAGCTCTTCTGACCTGGGGAGAACCAGGTGAAGGCTGTATTATGAGCTCATCCTTAGAGAAAGCATTTCCCCTCTGCAATGGCACCTCACTGCATGCTCCAGCAGCTCCTCTCCTGCTGCCACCACCCCTCTCCAGCCCCCATCTCCTGCAGCACGATGCTATCACGAGACTCACTCCACATTTTGGCCACTTGCAAAGATTTCTACTCCCTTACGTGGCAGTTTCCTGAGCCCCCCTACTTTGGAATGAAAAAGCAGCATCTCCCACTTGTTCTCTCTAACAGTGCACGTGCCAATTGATTTTCCCCCTGCAGTTGCTCATGGTTCGTTTTTTCCCCTCTTGTGCCATCCAGTGTGTAGTTCAATAAACTGCTCAGCAAATGGCTCAGGCCCCTTCCATCCTCACCCCCACCTGTGCAAATACCCCCAGAGAAGGAAATGTGAAACATTAGTTTAACTGCCATGGACATTATGTGTTCTTGCCTTGTGCTCCTGCTGGGAAGACTTCTTTCCAGCCTAAGTGATTTTTTTTCCTTTTCCTCTTAAAAGCCTTTTGATTTTTCTCTATTTTCCTGCACTCCATCCCCACTGCTACGAAGCCAAACTATGGAAGAGTTTTCTGCTTAAAATCACCGTTTCGCTTTTCCCCACCAGGACGATTAACCCAGTGCAGCCGGAGCCAAACCTCCAAACAGTGATCAACAAAGCACCAAATGAGACCCCGAGGAGCGATGAAGGGGAAGATGCACACGGATAAGTGTGTCCAAACTTCACTGTGCCATTTGCTGGCCCACCTGATGAATGGCTGCAGCACTGAGAGGAGAGAAAAGCAAACAAGGAGCCTCCTCCGCCCACTGCTGGGCCACCTTAGCCTGAAAACTCAGCCAACACACATCATTTTTGGTGCACTTTTTCCAAAAGTGCCAAGAGAAGCTTGGGTAGGTACCAAGGACATGGGCTGAGCCTCTGAAAAGCTCAGGGTGAGGAGAGGAGCACCTCCTGGCACTCACTGCCAGAGCAGAGCCCATGGGCACCATACCTTAATGAGAGGTGCATTCGGGATGGGTAGGGAAGGAACAGTTTGCTTCACACACCAGGCATCATCCAGCAAGGCAGAGATGTGCCCCAAGTGCCACACAATGTGTGATCCATTCCTTGCAAGCTCTTGATCCCAGCACACCACACAATGCAGCAGGAGCCACTTTTGCACTGGACAAACAGAAGCTGGACATTGCTATCCTGGATGGATAAACTCCATTTATCCTCCACTAGAGGGTATTGGATAAGGCCCCTGTGGACCACCTCCATGGGCAGAGGGACCCCCAGGCTCCTTCTCAGACATGCCCCAGCTGCAAGCACTTCACCAGGCTCCGCTGTTCAGTCTCTGTCTTCCTCATTATTGCCTTTTCTCTTAAGCAGACAAAAATAATAACTCATTAAGGAGCAAGCAAGTGGTCAGGCACTGGCACAGCTGCCCAAGGAAGTGATGCAGTCACCATCCCTGGAGGCGTTCAAGAACCACAGGGATGTGATACAGGGATGTGGTCAGTGGGCACAGTGGGGGTTCCAACCTTCCTGATTCTGATCCTTAGCATCCCAAGTGCAGATAAAGCACTCAAGGGCAGCAGTGAGCCTGCTGCAGAGGCCACATCCTGCCCTGCTCATTCTCCAGGCTGAGCTGCAGCTGCTGTGCACCACGTGCACAACTTTCATGTCAAACTCTCCTGCGCCCTAATAATAAGCAAAACCACTGACACTCGTGTGAAGCACTTTCTGCACGTACAGCATTTTATCAGCTCTTCTACAACTGAGCTGCTCCCCTTGCTTTGCTATTTGCCACACAGCCTCCCGGTAAGGTTTTAATAAGTATCACAGTCTCAGCTCCTGCCTGGATATCAAAGGTAGCACGATAAAAGCAAGTTTAAAAGCATCACTTGTGCAATCGGAGGTGGAGGGGGGCCTGCAGCACAGCCTGTCTTAAGGGAGAACAGCTCAATGAGGCTGGTGTGGGGGGGCTGCCCTTTCAGAGAGTCGAGAAGAAGTCGGTTGTTATTGGGAAGAAGGAAAAAATAAAGACTCCATTTGCTTGAGAGAAGCTCGCTGAAGAGCTACAGCTGTTGTCAGCGCCACGTTGAAAGGCAGAGGATGCAACTATTGACACGGGACCTGGTTCAGGGCACTGCCTTTACGTGGATTCGGGGGGTACTGCTGAAAAGAGATGCACACCCGGCTCTCTGCTGCCAAGAACAAAGGCTGTGGTCCTTCAGAAGCCATCCTGCCCATGGGGAGAGGAAAGCAGCAAAACGCCCAGACAGGAAAATGGATTGCACCGACCAGAAACTAACAGTAACGATGCAGACAGCTGGGAGAGGCTTTAATGAAAAATCTATGGTGAGCGGGATTAAGGCAGAACAGAGGAGGGTTCTCCAAATAAATCAGAAACAGAGGACATCTGAAGAGTACAAAAGACCACTGTTGGGTAGGGATGGGCAGCAACGGGGATCACTGCTGAGATCGCCACCAGCTGCAGCTCTCCGATCCCAGAGCAATGCCCACGCTATGCAAAGCTGCTTTGGCCCAAACACAGAGTAGCAAGAGCCAGGAAGTGTTCAGAAATACCTGCAGATGGGGACTTCCTCCCTGTTAGAAGATATCCCCGAGGTCTCAGCCCAAACCCCGCTCTGCATTTCTCCGGACCTGATGCAAAACTATGGAAGAAAGTCCCCCATGGTGCCTGCAGGATGCTCTGCTGCATCAGTGACACCACCCAACCATGCCTTACTTCTGCAACATCGCTGCAACCTCTTGCTTAACTGTTCATTGTGCTCGGGAGAGGCTCCATCTCACTCCTGCTGCCTGATTTCCCATCACCTCCTCCCACCTCTTACCACTCCTTGTGCTCCATCAGCCCTTCTGCTGCTGCCTTCCCCTCACTCCCATCCCCAGCCTCCACTCCCAGAAGGAAACCTGCCTTATTCTTTAAGATCTACAGTCTCAACCACATCACTGATTCCAAGCTCTGCACTCGAGGCAGAAACACCCCCTGGCTGCTGCAGCAGCACATGTCAAGGAAGCACAGCTATGCCCTGCCTGTTGCTCCTGGCACCAAAACCACTCTGCAGGGTTTCCTGGCCCATCCTGGCACACTGCACCTCTGAGAACAGGGCTGCACCTGGGGACAGCAGGGCTCCCCAGCACCCATCACTCTGGAGCAGCCTGCCTTCACACCTACTGGCTACATTCGTCAACAGTTCAATGCAGGCAAAACTCTCTGCTTCCTACTAATTGCTCTGACAGAGAAATTACAGCTCCTTTGGTGTCATTAGTGCCATCAGAGCTGCTCTGCTATGCAGACTCCCCTCCCATTCACCCCTACAAGCTCTGTTTGGGTTTCCTTGCTCCAGCAACGGCCCAACAGCATCCTCATTTCAAGCTCTTTATGATAAGAGAGGGATTAGGCAGCTCGTTCTCTCTTACACCACATGAAATCCCAACTCTCCCTGTGTTTGCAACCCCCCACCCCCTCCCAAAGCACCAAAACACCACACACGTGCCTATCAGCCTCCATCCTGTCGTCACAGGGACAGAAAAAAAAGCTGCCTGGCCTCCCGCCATCCCCGCTCTTACAAAGTGCTGTTAACTGCTGTAATGAACCAATCCCAGAGACATATTAATAACGACACGAAGAGACACATTTACTGTTGATTGTGACTCGCTGGCAGATTTATCGCCGGGTTGCTAGGAGGGAAGGTCTGGCCCTGCAGTAGCGCAATTAAAACCAAATTGAATACAGGGACAAAGAATCAATAATCTATCTGGGCAACTTTTAGTTGTGCAAAATACAAATATAAATTAATTGACCTGAACACGGATGCTAACTGGTCCTTACTGCCTGCTTGGGTGGGGAGTGCCACCAGGACAGTGCCCGCTCTGCAGAGGGAGTCCTGAACCCACACTTGACACTGGGACAGCTCTGACCAATATAAGGTGGTGGTCCCATCCCTGGGGACCAGACAAGTGCTCTGGATGCGACCGTCCCTTGCTTTGCCCCTCTGAGCCTTGGAGGTGCATTGCAGGCTGCTCTCCCCACACTCTCCTCCGCTGCAGCACACTCCAAGCACCAGCACTTGGCACCAACATCTTCGTGGAATAAAAGGATTTTTGGCCTTGCTTTAATGAGATAAGATAATCGCACGGGGATTTTACGAGGCAAGATATTGGGTGTTAGGTGCTGGAGATTTATTACGAGACGGAGCATGAAGAGGGGAAAAGAAGAGGAGGAGATGTAATCTCTCTTGCTCTCATGCTCATTTCAGGCTGTTTGCTCATACAGCACACGGAAAAGCCTGTGCTCCATGGGCAGAACCAGCAGCAGCCCTGCATGCTGCACAACCTGACCAGCCCTGATGCCACCAGAACCTCAGGGAAGGAACGTTTGGGGTGGTAGGAGCCAAGAGCAGGCTCTGCTGTGTGTGACCAAAGCCATCCATCCCAAGCCTCTGCAGGGCGAGGGGTGAGGTGGGTGTCATTCCACCAGGCAGAAAGAGCTCGGATGCTTCACAGGTGTTGACTGGATGGATTAGCACTATTAGTGAGCAGACAGGGTAAACAGATTAAACTTTGCAGACGGGTGGCTGGCACGCAAATCGCTAAGGGGGGGAGGAGGGAATGCTCTGATATCTTTCTGCTCCCTTCTTTCCAAGCTACACCCTCCCCTCTCTGCACCACCAGCACCCCAGGACAGCCCAGCATGCTCAGAGCAGAGCCCCACTACAAACTCCTATGGAGATCTGGCAGCAAACAGGCACATAGCAGCCCGTGGAAGCAGCAATTCGCCCATCTCTCACACCTCGCAGGACAGCTGACAGGCTGGGTGAGGTTTTCCCTGCTTTGATCGGTGGCCGTATCGAACCCTGCCTCTTCCAAATGAGAAAGATACATAAATATATACATATCCGTGTTGGGGGCTTCTCAGAGACATGTTGAGGCTGAGAAATTTTACAGATTTGCTCATTGCAAAATCAATACCCATCAGCTGTTTGAAATTAAAGGAAAGATTAGGTCCTGGTTTTATACACGCTTTATTGTATTCTGAGAGCTTTCTACTCAGCCAGATAAATCTTCTTTAAGAGGATTAGGAAACTTTCATTATCTTTATCTAACCTGAACTAACACTAACTCTGAAAAATTAATCTACAGACTGGACAAAAGCTGATAGCTGCTGCAAAGGAGCCAGGATCAGAGGCACCATCCACCAGAGCTGGGGAGCCTGGTGGTGACCTCCAGCAAACCAAGATCCCCCTGGAAATATGCCAGTGTGCTTCATAACTGGCTCAGCCCCAGCACTCTATGGGGTCCATCTTACTGGTGGGCTTGAGCTTGGTTCCCACACATCATGCCTCCAAGTGGTCCTCAGTCTGCTTCCACTGGCAGTGTTGGCAGGTGGGAAGGTTGGAAAGCAGCATGCATGCTAGGGTGAGATAGGCAAGCTGAGAGGCCAACATCTGACCAAGGCAAAGACATGTTTGAGGGCCTTTCTTGCACCAAACACCTCACTACAGCCCATGCTGCTGTAGGCACCCTGATCTGCCAACACCAAGAATCCCCCAGATGATGAGACCTGAGGATGCCAATTTTGAAACCAACATCAGCTGCTATGCCAACACGCTCTCCTATGAAGCCCCACGCCAAAAGATCATTGAAGCCCCCCCACACACCATCTGCCATCTTTCCTACAGCCCTGTGCTCTTCGAGTGCATTTTTCTGTGCTCTTTGATTCCCTGTACTCTCTGAATCCATTTCTCCACCACATCTGACAGTTCTTTGCCTTCAGCCTTCCAGAAGCATCTTACAAACAACTCCCCAGTGCAGCAAACCGAGCCACACGGTAGGAAAAGGGGGATGCCAGCCTCACTTTCAGTTTCCAGGTGTTCTCCTCCCCGTGCCACAACCACACAACACAGCAAACCATGGGCAACCTGAGTTCATCTCCTCCCAGACGTAGCAAACACTTGCACAGATCCCTGCCCAATGCCACTGACCACCCAAAATCTCCATCACCAAGAGGGCCTCCAAACCCTCTGGCACTCTTCTTCAACATTCAGCTCAAAGCCAGCACCGTGAACGTTAGGACTGACCTTGCACAATGAGGTGGACGCGCGACGTCTTGGGGTGATTGTCTGTCTGCACAGAGCAGGTGTAGGGCCCCTCATCGTACACATCCACGTTGTGGATCTTGATGCTGTACTGGGTTTTGGTGTTGGAGAGGATGACCACGCGGTTGTCTATGGACCACTTGTCATTGCCAGCATACAGGATGGTGCTGCGGTTCAACCACGCTACCCGCGTCACCCTGTCATCCACGGTACACCTGCAAAAGAAGAGCAGGAAGGTCACCAACCCAGCGCCAACACACACACAGAGCTCCCAAAAGTGGATGGGAGCATCATCACCATCCCCCCACCCCCTACAGCTGCTATGGGCACTGCACGCCCCACACACGCTGCACACCAAGGCAGTGCAACCCTCCCACCACCGCCTGCATCCCCCATCACGGCAAGATTCCTCAGAAGACAGCGCTGCCTATTTTCCTTTCTATTTTTCCCCCATGGCTCTGGGGAGGCGCAGATGAAAATCCCATTAGGTTTGACCTCCACGCGCCGCAAAGGCTTCCCGCATCCCCCGCTCGCCCAGGATTGGAGATGAAGCTGTAAAATTTGCTGACAGTTTGGCTTGTCAGCACAGCCCTCGAGCCATCCCAGTGTGATATACACCGCCATGGCGGGGGAGAGCGGCCGGCACACACCGAGAGAGGAAGAAGAGAAAGAGCCAGAGACGGCGAGCCAGCACGCAGGAAGAGAAGGGAACATTTGGATAAGCAGCTGTAAATCCTACAAGTGCCTTGAAAACACAACGCAGTCATTGCAATTATTTATTTCCTGCCTGGCTCCCTCCCTCCACAAGAAGCACGAAGGCTGGGGAGCTCCGGTCCGTGGCGCTGACTAACGCTTGGCACGGAAGAACCGGGGAAAGGGAATAAAAAGAGGAATTAAAATGTTCCCTGAGAACGTGGCTTTTTCATTCCGTTTGATAGATTTTCTCGATCTATTTACTCCTGGCCTTCGCTGCCTCCGCGGTACCCGCAGCCAAACCACGGTGCATTTGGGTAAATTAAGAGCTGAGCGTTCCTCGGGAGCTTTGCCTTCCCCACCTGAGGACTGCGGTCGGAGAGCTCTCTCAGCGTGAAAGCAAACCAAGAAAACAACCCCAGGCACAACTCATGCTGGCAACAACTTAGGGCAAGGCACTGAAGTCAATCAGGCAGCTCTCACGCATCCCTTCCCACATGACCATAAATTCAGACGTGGGCAGGAGGGCTGCCCCATCCCCAGCACGCAAGGGTTGGGTGCTATATGCCTCCCATGCCGGGCTTGCTGAGCATCGCCTCGATGCAGATTATTAATTGAGCAGAGAAATGGGGCAACGCGTGGTGTGTTTTGGGCTCCCCATAGGTCTTTGGTTTGGAGGAGTGAGCAATACATCCTCCTGCAAACAAGTCCCTTTCCCCATGTAGGAGCTGTACATCTGCACTGGATGCAGATGCCCAGAAAACCCGATGGCTCTGAGGGCACTCCTGGAGCCCGAGCTTCCTCATGCCACCACTGCCATAGAAATGCACACTGCAGGGCAGGTGTTGTCCTGGTTGTCCCATCACCAGGGAGGTGAGGTGGCCTCGTGCCAAGCATAGGCATCGCCCTTTATGGGAAAGCAAGTCCTCCATTCAAATTAACTGGGGGAGAGCTAAGCACAGCCTAGTTAAGTTCAGCCCTGGGGGATTCCAGTCTAGTGGACTATTACTGCTGTCTCACTTCATTATAATGAATAATAAAGAGATACTTACACACGGTTTCTGTAAATTATTCATTGCGTGCACTGAAAAATCAGGGCAGTAATATGTAAAACAGACAACGTGCATGTCTGCGCTCATATAAATATCCAGACTAAAGCCCTCCGAGGTACTCCCGGGTCCCCTCATTAGGGGTGAAGTACAAGGAGCAGGGTTTGAAGTGACAGGAAGATGCGCTTGTGCCGTCTCTGGGAATGTTCAAACACCACTCACAGGCTCCAGCTCACTTCAACTGGGGCTGTTTGGGGTGGGCACACGACCCTCGGCAGCCCAGGCTGCTCGTTTTGCATCTCCTGCCCGCATCTGGGGCTTGAAGCCAAACCTCTACCAGTCCCATAACACAGACAGATGTGCTCCTGTGGGCCGGAACGAGGACAGCATCACCCTTCCTTACCCACAGCATTTGATGGAAAGGATCTCCATCAAAAAGACTCAGAGTGAACAGGACTGGGAAGCCGTTGTGCTTCAGTAACATGGAGATCCGACCCACGGAGCCTCCTTGCTTTGGGTGACAGCAAACACCAACACACATCCCAACGCACAGAGCGCCCTGCCAACTTCTTCATCAGGCTCAGAAAGCGATATCCATTAGCAGCTAAGCTGCCAGCACTCCCTCGTCTCTGAGCCGCCTTTGCTACCTATTTCCAATTGACCAGGATTATGATAATGTCTCCAGTAAGCAAACAGGTAAAGAGACTTCTTCAAAGTGTTTAGATAAAGCAGACAAGCTCTGACAAAGCTGGATAATAAAACGGGCCAGGAGGTTTTCCCTTGAAGGGATCTAATTAAGAACAAAGACAAACCCACATTAACAGTCTCCTGGAGGCACCATATCCATCTCCAGAAGAATCGCTCTGTTACGAGTCCAGAAGGGACAAAAGAAAATAAAGCATGTGTCAGGCAGGAGGGAAATAACCCCTTCCTGTCTCCATGGCTCACCTGGAGACAGCGAGGCAGGGGAACAGCTTTGAACGGAGATGCAGGCATCAGCTCAAACCCGCAGCCTCATCCTAGCTCCCTTCTGCAGCACTTCTTCATGCAACACAACCTATTCCATCCTCTCCATGTCCACCCCGCTCACACCATCAACTCCCTCGAGCAGAGATCCCTCACTATCTGTAGCACCTCACCATGCCTGCTCTCAATCAACCCATTTTGCTGGGGTGTGAGGGCAGGACCTGGATGCCGTGCATTGCCTGAGCTCCATCCCACCCTGCACCCCACTGACAGACACAGCTTCAAGAAAGCAACATCTCCCCAGCCCCACATTCGCCCCTTTGCTCTGCAGGGGGATGGCAGCGGCTGTACCAATGCCAACACCCCATGAGAGTCGAGGGCAATGAACCCAAACGTGGCAGAGCGGGAAGATGCATGAGGGAGGGACCTGGGGGCACCGATGCTCTGCTTCTTCCCCTCTAATTGCACCCATTCCTCATCCGTAAATGCTAATTTTGAAGTTTCTCCGAGGAATTATTTCACTTAGTGTCAACAATACGAATAATTCCTCCGACATGGCCTTTGTGTTTGGCAGTGCTGTGTGACCATCTTCCTCCTCCCGCCCCTATTAGCGGGGACCCCCGCGTTGCTCCCATGGCAGGCGCCTGCCCAGCCTCATTAATGACACTGACAGCACTTTCCCTATGCATGGGATGCAAAATAACACCTGCTGCCTTCCTTCCCAGCCTTCCCCTGTGCACATCTCAGCCCTTCCCTGCAGTGGCAGCGAGGCCAAGGCTGGCATCTGCAAGCTGGGGCTGCCCCACGGTGAGGGAAATAACACACCAGGGGCAGTACGAGTCTTTCCAAGGTATAAACGACATATGAAGAAATAGGGGAGTAAAGCAAGGCTTCCAAACAGGGATCTGGGGGTGCAAAATAACCCAAAGGATGGATATCTCCAGAATGCTGGGGCAGCACAGTCTTTTTGCAGCTACAAAGCAGGGCTAAGGGAGAGCAGGAGCCTCAGGGGAGATGCTCGTCTGCGCATCGACCCGCAACCCTCTCTCTTCCTCATGCAAACAAACAAATCCATTCTTTTAAATACTCTTACAGCCCTTCAACCCCAAACCATTTTTCACTCCTGTAGGCTACATATCTCTTCCAAATGACAAATGGAGATGCCAAAATCGGTCGCAAAACGTGTCGGCTGACCCAGTTTTCTGAAGCTAAAATATTTGACCCAGATCAGGAGCGAGGGAGAAGCAGCTTGGAGCCATGATGGAGCAGAGGACCCTGACATGAGGACATGGCCACAGCCACGGGCTGAGTGTGCTCCATCTTCCCAGCAGGGTACGGGTGGCTTTGGCACCTGCTGCAGGGACAAGGGATGCCCATACAGTCAGGATACCCCAAGTGCAGATGGGTCAGTGAGGATGCTGAAGAGGCACAGCCCCCGCTGGGCTGTTGCACCCCCTCAGTAGTGACAGCATGATATTTCAGCATGGGAAGTTTCCAGCCAAAAGCACCTGTCCAAAGGGCAGAGCGAGCACCCAGTACGAGAAGCCATCGTTAATTATGTTTGCAGGGGATTCCTGCTGGGATTTTTCCCTCTCTTCCAGTACCTGCTTCAGTGACAGAGCTAGCAGGCTCTGAACGTGGCTCTGAATGCCTTTTATTCGGGGCGACTGGAGCAAAGGCAGAAGAGATTTATTTGTAATCATTGGAAATAAACACAGCTCTTCAGAAGTAAACACAAAAGAACAGAACCTGGCGGAGCTCCCGCTTCGTTAAATATGCAAATTAGAAACAGGCCAGCAAAGCACGCGGCTCCTTCTAATCCTCTCCCAACAACGTAAAGCATCACATTAGCCGTGGTACCAGGGCATCTGCAGTGCGTGCTGGTGGGGATGGGACAGCAGCTCCCCAGGGCAGGGCTGAGCATCAGTACCATCAGCTCCAAGATTTATTCTGCAGGAGGAGGACGGGAGGCACTTTGTCTTCATCCCGTTCCGCTGGGATTTCATCTGGGCCATCAGCTGTTTTCCCTCTCCCTCCTGTCCTACTGGGGCTGTGCGACTCTACCTTTCCTGATCGGACCCAAGCTCCTGTTTTAGAGTCACCCCAACCCTTCTGGACGCAGGAACCTCCAACTCACATCTCTTCTTCTGCCAAGGACACAGCAACAGCAATTTCCATAGCAATGCCAGCGCAGCCTCAGCCGCATCCCCACGGCCGACTCGACTTACATTTGTTCTGCTCCTTTTCCCACCACCTCCCTTTCCGCCACCAGCTCTCCATTTCTGCACATTTAATTAATTGCCAGGCCCATTGCTACCGCACCGCCGGGGCTCCCCAGGCGATCTCAGCACGGTTCCAACACACCACAGACCACCAGGAAACCAGGAATCCCCTCCCACCCCCCCAAAACCCCCCCAGCCCGGTGCCAGGAGGGCTTCTCCCCTCCGCTTCCCCCACAGCACTGCTCCCTCTGCCCCAGCGCCAGAACAGAAGCCGGTCCCCATGAAAAATCAAAGCCCAAATTGATACATTAGAGGTTGCTAAATATAAAATATCCATCTGCAAAGATAATAAGCCTGTGAGGGCCGGGGCTGTCTTGTTACTCCATTTCAGAGAGTTTAATGGTGTTTTGGTCCATGACTGCAGCTCCCAGACATTAGAATAATAACAAGATGATGAAGAAGGCGGGCGCTGGCTTTGCGAAGCATCACAACTCCAGACTTAACCCTCGCCGTGCAGCCCCGAGGGGTGAAGCTGCACAGAGCAGCACTGATGCACTGCAGCACACGCACAGCCCCCAGTCTCTGTGCAGCCCCTGCGACCGCCACCACCCCCAGACCCTTTGGCCCAAGCTCACTGCCAACCCTGACCAGAGCCCCTTCCTCCAGGGACTCACTGTGTTCTCATTCTGCTCCCAGCAGACTAGCTGGTCAGCCACCAGCAGCTGATCAGGAGGTTCTACCAGGTCCTTCCACACGCACATCTGTGTGCGGACATCTTCAGCCCCCACCAAAAAAGTAGTCGGGGTGTTGAAATGAGATTTTTGCCTCCTGCAGTCGCGTCTGGCCCCGAGCTATTTGCTGAGATGCTCTCTCTGCCTTGACTCAATTCTTCCTTGTGAGAGATATGAAAATAACAAGCACCCAACTCTCTCTTCCGCACATCCACCTGTTCCTGCTGTTATCTCTGCCAACCTATGCCTATAGATTACATTTCTCCATATGTCTGTACACAGCTATGGGAAACCACCCACTGCCTCAGGCACCGTGCTCCCATTGCAAGACAACACAAGCATCATTACTGAGCAAATATGCCCCCTGACACCTTCCCAGGGCTACAGAGAAGATGTTATCCTCGCGCCCATTGCAGCAGAGAAGATCACAAAGCATCAGCCTTAGCCTCCGGTGGCCAACAGCCATTATTAGCTTAATAGAAATCTTCATAAGAAAATATGAGGCTGCAGCAAAAGAAATAGAGCGGGAGGCCTTTTGATAGAGCAAATCAATGGGGATGTTTATAGAGCAGATGGCACTTAAATGCTAACATCGGAATAAGTCAATGTGTGCATCCACACCTGATCTCCTGAATGGAGATGAAAATGAAGGCGCTGAGCTGGGCATTCAGTCCCAGGAAAACGCCTCTGGAGAGAGCCTGGCTGGGCTGAGCATCCTCCCAGCTCCTCTCCAAACAGCTTTCCAACATCCAGCCCACCAAAGCATCACCGCCTCCCCTGGGTAACATTGCCTGCAGCATCCCAGCAGCCTGCAGGGGTGGGGGTGGCTTCTCACCTAATTCTCTCACCCCGCACTGATGCTCCGTGGTCCAGCAGGGGAGAAAAAACACCAGGAGAGACCACTGACAGCCTCAAATTATGTGATCCCACTGCCCCTGCTCTCACAGCACACTGGGGAGATGGGCACCTCAATCAGCACCTGTGTAAGAATTCAATCAGTGCTAATCTAACACAATGCAGCACCTGCTCCCCAGCTGATTTCTAGTGTTCTTCAATCAAAAGGAGGAGAAGAAAAGCAGAGTTTATTGCTCACAGTGTTAGCAGACCTGAACAGCCAAGAACCCGGAGCCCTCTACTTGTGTGGTGTGGGTTTTGGGATGGGTTGATTTTTTTTCGCTATTCCTTTTTTTTCTCCCCCTTTCTATTTTTTTCTACCACCTTCACAGGCAGAAATAACTGTCTCACTGTCACAGTTGGTCATGCAGCTAAGTAGTGGTAATTAACGTGTGGCAATGCTGGGCTCCGACCGCTATGACTCAGCCATCCTGATGGGGATGGTGACAGTCTCCACCACAGCCACTTTCAACCTGGGACAATGCAGGCACAGCTCTGGTGACTCCAGCAGTGTCCCGTGGATACAGAAGAAGAAAGAATGTTGATTAAACCTGATTAAAGCACGGGCCAGGGCACACCTGGGATACAATGATCTTCTGTATAGCCTGAGCAAACTGATCTAACAGATGTCCCTGGATGGCAAAAAGGGAAAATTGGACCAGGACAGCATGAGTGCTGCCTTGTAGCAGATGCAGCTGACGTGTGGTTTGCCTCTGTGCATCACCAACAGAGGACGCTGAGGCTGGCAACCAATGAAAACACTGTGCGAGCACCCACGCAAAGCAAAAGCCCATGCTGGTGGGATGCACAACCACCAGTGTGTGCAACTGAGCTGACATCAGCTCTGAGGGATCCACGCTGGACCTGGAGAGTCCATGGGATCCATCACTGTGGGGCAGGGAGGTGACAGCATGGAGGTTTTGCAAAGGGGCACACGGATGTCCCCCGGGGAAGTGGTGGCATGGCATGCAAGTCACTTTGGATGGACATCTGGCCAGGTGTGCTCTGTGCGTCCGTCAGTCTGTCCATCCACATCACTCCCCCCCCCCCCCCAGACCCCTCCCCAGCCCTTCTCTTCACTCGCCATTAATTACCAGGAAAAATATATTTGTCATGAGACACCCGCTCCTATCTCTGCAGCTCTTAAGGGTAATGGAGAGGTTTCAGTCTTTGGAGGATAAGTCTCAGGCTCTTGGCTGCCTGCCCGGGAGGATTATTTTACATCAGGTTGAGTTCTGTAGTAATTATCTTCAAAACAGCTGGACTGCTGGATAAACTCGCTGTATCTTAATACACAATACAAGAGCAAATACGGAGAATTAAACTGCAATTTCAGACGGGCCTGACAAATAGGTGGAAAAACCACTTGGCGGTGCTTTGGAGGCTGAGGCTCAGGACTCCTCAAAGGTTGGACGTGGGGAGGCATTTTTAGGTTTGAAATCAATTCAGAGTTCCCCAGAGCTGGAGGGGAGGGGGAGGGAAGGGGGGGGGGAAGAAGAGATTCTAGATGAAGACGTTTCACCCCAAAGCTCCCGCTGGGTGGAAAAAGCAAAGCGCCATTTTCCTGACCCTCATGGTTGAAAAATCAGACAGTATTTGATCATTGCCTGGCTGGGAAACTCAGCGTCGTGCACAGCCTGGAGGTTTCGATAAGAGCTTCAACTCCTTGAGCATGGAGCTGCACCCTCAGCACAGCACAACCCGGCCATGGCTTCACGCACATCGCTTCACCCTGATGGACAGACGGATGGAACAACAGCCAACCACCGGCCCCAATGCTCCAAACACCACTGGGCCTTGGGATAATGAGGGAAAAAATCAGCATCTCTCAGTGATGCAAGCACAAGGCTAATAGTGCCTAAAAGGAGGGAAGTTGTGCCGGTAGAGGTTGAGGCCATATTTCACAGCGAACGCCGCACAGCACTGCTGCCAAATGAGAGATCTGCAAATTACCCGGGTAAGCAATCAGCCCAGGAATATAATTGCCAATTTGCAGAAATTTCACCAACAATTAGGCAAAATAAAATAACCCACCAGAGGAAATTCTCTGCCCGCCGCTCCCGCGCCTCCCCTGACCTGTCTGCTCTGTGCTCAACTACTTCATTGCGGGCTCGGAAAGCAGGGCTGGCTGCTCCAAGCATCAGGTAACGAGCAGCCAGAGCACATCACACGTGTATAGAGATATTCATTTGTCTGTGTGTGCGTATGTGGAAGCACTACGAACGTCTCATCTCTCTGGAACAGCAGATTTCTTCTCTCTTGAGTTTGTCAGCAGATGAGAACACAAAGAGAACAATAATCGGGACGTGCTTTAAATAAACGCAGCTGATGACCGTGATGCTAACACGTGGGGCTCAAATAAACCAGCAGTGTCAGGGCAACGTCCTTGGTATTTCCACTGTGCTGAAACACGTGGGTGATGGACTGACCTCAAAGGTGTTTTTCTTTGCATCCCTTATGAGCATAGGGTGTCTTGGAGAGCACCACAATACCTGTGTGGTTGAGGTGTTTGAGGAGCAAGGCAATGCGGACGTGCAGCAGAAGCCCAGATCACAGAATCATAGAATGGTTTGAGTTGGAAGGGATCTTTGAAGGCCATCTGGTCCAGCTCCCCTGCAATGAACAGGGACGCCCACAGCTCCATCGGGTTGCTCAGTAGTTCCTCCAAACCATGCCAAGAGCTGATCTCTTTCAGGCCCACGCTGCCATACCTCTGGCTGGCCAAAAGCAGCACAGCCAAGCACAAGGAACACAAAGGTCACATCTGAGGATGACTGGAAGAACTTCAAGGTCTCCTGCCCCATCCCCCAGCTCGTTCACTCCTTCCTTTTACCAGGAGCCCAAAGCACACATCCTGCAGATGGAGAAGACCCCATGGATCCAATGGATGAAGTCATCCCAGGTGCAAGAGGAAGGCCCTGCTCAAGGAGCCATCAGCTTGACAGCTGGCAGCAGGCCTCTCCATCAGCACCCTACAGCAGGGCGTCTGCGCAGCCCAACGACTTCGTGCAATTAGGGGGGGTTTATTTGTTTGAGTTGTACATGAATATACCAAATTACATTATCAGATCATAGTCCTGCTTCTGATTTATTCCTTCTTTGTTCTTCAAGTCTTCGTACATCTAAGCAATTAACCTCTCAAAGAGCTGGAGAACACATAATTATCCTCATTTGTCTAAACGTCACCAAGATGGCTGCCTTTCAATTAACCTTCTGGGAATGGAGGAAAGTTGGAGTGATACAGTGATCATTTCCAACTTCGGTGTAAGCTTTTTTTTCCCCCTTAAAGTAATTTAATTGAAATATTCAGATGATAAAATACAGCCAGATAACTGTTACTGCAGGTAACGGGATCAAGAGGGGGCTTGCAATAGAAAAAGAAGTCAAACGAGGTACAGTAATATTATATCAATACGTGGCGCTTCCATCTAAGAATATCCAAGCACTTTGTGCGTTAATGAACAGAACCATTCTCCTTCTCCTGCTGGGCCGTGGTAAGGACTTCTCTACCAGTGGGGAAACTGAGGCAGGCGGCATCACCAGCCTGTGGGACGTGGCTGTCAGCCCCCCAGGGCTGGCTTCACGCCGAGGGCATCGTTCCTGTGCTTCTTAACAAAGTTAGAGCTGGGGACACGGTCGTGGCCAGGCGGCTTGTGCCTTTGTTCACTCCAATAATAGCCCAGTTTTGCTGAGATAGCGTCTGACACGCCGGGAGAGGCATTAATTCCCACCCATTGCCTCGCTGATAAATATGCATCGCCTCCACCAGAGAGTGCCAGGTCAAACTCTGCACCCGTATTAAGAAAGACACCAGTGTTGTCTGTCGCATGCGAATAATATTTATACAGACCCACACACCCGCACAAACAGACACGGAAAATAAACAACCCAGCTCCGAAGTTCATCACATCTCCTCCCTGACAAGCGTGCCTTCTCAATTCAGTGCTGCTCCCAGCGTGAAATCGAGCCCGCCAAATAGCAATTCCAGCTCAGGTCCGTGCCTTCCGACTGCCTCCCCACCAACCCAACCCAACCCCTGAGGCCATGCTTGGGTTCACACGGTGCCAGAAAGCAAGCGGTCCCCCCCGGAGGGACTCCATAAAACCACTGCTCTCCAGGTGCATTTATTCGGAGAGATGAAGCAGGGATAACACAATAGCCACTGAGTTTATTCTCAGCACAGGCTGACGGCGACATAATTAAAATGCAAGCTGGAGTCAAGGTACCTATCAATAAATCTTTGCTTTTGGCTCTTAGGCTTGACAGGAAGCCTATACCTGGCGAGGGGAGTTCAGACAGAGGGGGAGGCACGAATAAAGGCTCTGGTTTATGGACGGCCATTTTAATGTTTCGTTTGAGTAATGGGCCTTGCAAATTAGCACCCCGGCGGACTGAAATACATAATTTTCCAAGGACACGCAGGCTCTCGATCCGACAGGTGATGTGGGCAAGCAGTCCCCGAGGGGAGCTGCGATCTCAGCGCTTCTCGGTTGCAGTCATATTTTATCCTGGGCGGGATGACTAAGGAGACGACAGCACAGAGCTCGGGGGGGAGGGGACCCAGAGGCTGGGGGAGGAAATGGAGCAGAAAACGGCCCCGTGCCAGTGTGGGGCTGGCGGACAACAGCAGCGGGGAGCAGACAGGCAAAGGGAAGCGGCGCTCGGAGCAGGCAGGGAAGGATGACGTGGAACAGCACAGTACACAGCACAGAGCTCATCCCAGAGCCTGTCTGCAAATTGCTTTGAGCCTCGAAGGAGCCGGACGCTGGTAATTCTCCCCCTTGATGTCCCCACAGCCTCCTGCAAAGGGCATGGTGTGACATCTCTGTGGTGCACAGCCCTGCTCCTCCTTTCTGCCTAAATAATGAAGATGTGGAGACAAGCACAGGCCCCGCAAAGCTGAACTGCAGTAGGACCATGGTGTGACACCCTGACGGACCCCCAGGAAACTTGCTGAGGTTTCCCTGTCCCATGGCACTTTGTATGGATTTCACCATAAGGACTCACGGATGGGTGGGCACACTCAGACCCTGGAGCTGCGTCTGCATCCTCACTGCTGCCTTTGGGATCACACAGCACAGGGCCCCTACGTAGCACCATGCCCCATGGCAGGATTGGCAAAGCTCTGGCAGCCCTCACCCTGCCCACAGCATCCCCTTCACTGCCCTCAACCAGGATGGGAACATACTTCTCTTGCACTGCAGCAGATGACAAGTGACAAGGGCTGGGGAGAAGCCAGCTGCCTCCTGGTGACAGCTTCCACCTCCTGCATCCAGCCCTGGGAGTGACACTGCCTTGCCAGCCACCAGCATGTGCTTCCCCAGCTGATGAGTGGTGCTGGGGTGCTACTGGGGAAGGACAATTTCGGAGCTACTACACCTGCACTTCCACCTACATCAAGACACTATTTCTCACACTGTTTCTCCCTGACCCACAGCTCACCAAGGAGAAAGCAATGACTTTCTCAGGAGGCACTGGGCTCAGCTCTCTGCGACCGTAGCCATCTAGGGGCATTAAATTTCATTTATAGCTACCCGAAAGCTGAAAAGAGTGGCCAAAGCCACTCTGGACAGTTAATCTGCCATCCTGTCACCTCTCCAAGGTTGTTCTGGGAAATTCCTGTAGCCTTTTCTACCCATAATGACAAAAAAGTGGGGCTGGCGACACTATTTTTGCCACTCCGACGCACACAAGCAGGTAGAGGGAAGGAAGACGGAGGAATGGGCAAACACACACAGAAATCATTTTCTCCTGGCAAAGCCGCCGACTCAAGGAGAAACATAAAACCCTCGATGAAGGGCTTGCCTGGTTTATTATAACATCGGCTTTAATTTATGCGCCTGCCTTTTATGATTGTTCTCTATCACTGTTCCTGGGGCTTATTTATAGAGGGCCATTAGCACGGAGAGCAAGCCCTGATGAGTGAGCATTTGCAGCGTCTGCCAGGGGAGCAGGGATGTAAACCGGGAGGAGGAGGCAGAGAGCTCCCACACGGGGCTGCAGCGAGTCATCTCCCCAAAAGCCAAGAAGGATAATTTGATCTCGGAGTGAGATACAACTTCATCTCACGTGGCTGCAGCCTCCTTCACGGGCACTCTGCTAAATCCCCGAGTCCCTGGCTCGATGGATCTGCTCGTCCGCATGCAGGGGAGGGATGCAGGGAGGAGAGCTGCTGAGAGCAGGAACGCTCATGGAGCTGATGGCAGGGATGGCAGCGCGAGGCTGCGTCAATTAGACAAAGAGAAATGAAGCTGAGAGTGTTGGCATCATCCCTAGGGATGAGGCTCCGCTGCCAGCACCGCGGGGACCCACCGGGTGGAGGCACCCACTGCCAAACAACACCAAAAGGGAGCAGGGAGGAAGGAAGGAGGATGGTGATCTTGGCTGTGCTGCTTGCCAGGAGCATCGTGGGGCTGAATCACCCTGCTGCACAGGGAGGAGGAGGAGGGGTGGGAGGATGGGGAGCAGGAGAATGAGAGCCATGGAGAATGTTCTACCAGCCAGATCACGGAACACTGTGCTCTGCACCCGCACCTTCCCCAGTGCCCAGTAGGGACCTCCAGGTCCTTAAGGAATGTGGCCCTTGAGCACAGGTAATTTTGAAGCATCCCCTCCTGCCTTCCAGCCCCAACCCCTTTCCATCTACCATCCACATTTCAGGGGCTGATTTCCCCATCTGTCACATCGCTGCGAGAATTCACCACTTCTCCACTGCCTGTTTCATAAGGAGGGACGGCACAGAGCTGGGCTTCCTTACAACAGCATCAGCATAACAGCTGGGTGGGATGCAGCAGAGCTCACCCCCTCAGAGCAGCATTACAAGACAAGGAAGGTGTCAGACCAGAACGGGTCCCTCTGAGCTGTGAACCCATCTTCGTGGCAAAATCCTTTCCCAAAACACAGCGATGCGCGCGGAAAACAGAGCGCTCGGTTCACAACCTGCTAAAGCTAGTAGGTGGGTATGTTGCCAGATAGAGATGATGTAAAACGAATTTGTACCATCAAAGCCTTCCCATACAGTTCACAGGTAATTTGCAACGAGAACAAAAGCTTTAAATTCATCTCCTAAATTATTCACTACAAATCGTCCTCTCGGCTCCCGTGCCGGTGTCCTTCAAGCTGTTCGAGGCGGCGGTTCCACCCCCTCGTCGCATGGGGAGGATGGAGGTGCTTTGGTTTATGGAGGGAATTGGGGGGAGCAGGCAGCTGCCTGAGGACAAGAGAAACTTCAAGCTCCAGCCGTCCCATCAAGGGGCTTTTTCAGCTCTTTTTTGTATAGTTTTTTTTTTTTTTCCTTTTTCCTTTTTATTTCACCAAACAAACTCCCACTGCAGGCAGTGTAGATGACGTTAAATTATTTTGGAATATGCTGAGGATGCCCTGCCAGGCCAAGCAAAGCCTCATAAATCATTCTGCTTCCCCCACCCCCTTCCCATTCCTGAGCTCTCTTTCAAGCCAGAGAATGCAGCTCCTGCTGGGGCACGTACAAGGTCTGAGCATCTAGGATAAGAGGGTGTAAGTGCAGCAGAACCATGAGATCACCGGGTTTAGGCTGCAGAAAGCAACTCTGCACCACACATAAAGGCTATGAGTGGTGCTGCAACCAGCGGTTGGGATGCTCAAGTGATGCTCCAATGGAGCAGGTCACCCAGCTCCTCTCTTGTTACCCATCAGGGCAGAGGGAGGTGATGTGCAGTGCAGTGCCCAGGACAGAAAGTGTGCACATCTGGCACTCCTGGCACAGCCAGAGGGCTCCGTGGCCCCTTCTCTGCTGCTAAAATCCCATTAAAAACAGCAAATTGAGAGCCCGTATTCAAAGACAGCACCCAACGGTCAGGGCTGCAGCATTTTGGCTCAGGACCCAGAGCTCGACAGAGGCAAAGTCATTTTCTAATACCTTAAGTGACATTTACCGAGTCCCTCATGCTCTGCTGTGACACCAACAATGTCATAATAGGGCCATGAGAGCTGCACATCTCTGTTGTGGCCTGGTACCCATCACTCAGGCATGATGGATAGATTGCAGACTTGGGAAGCGCTGACAAGAAGGATCAGCAAGCAGCTCCATTTGTGGCTCTGGGCAAAGAGGAAACCCGTTCCTCCCCGGCTCACAGCCAGCCAGAGAGGGCAAACTGCTGCATTTCAATGCACAATTGGGCCCAGATACCTGGAGCAGTGGGCTGGGGACAGAGCCTGGAGGTGGCCCTCAGCTCACCACGTCCCACCATCTCATGCATAAACACAAATGGAGTTCTGTGTGTTCTGTGGGTTGTTTTTTTTTTCTTTTATCAATCAGTGATCTTCCTCCTCCCCAGGAAAACAGTGAAATACATTAAAAAAAAAACACAATAAAAGCCTCGCCAGGCACCCTTACCTCTCCAGAGCCTGAGCTTTATGACACTGTAGCTATTTATTGCTTGCTGTGTTTTGCAAATACCAAGTGTGACGCTCATCCTGAGCAGCCTCATTGAAGGCCCCTTGCTTATTCTGTAGACAGAGCTGCTATTTTAGACAAGCCAGACATGAAGCAAAAACAAAACCTAAAGCGGACGGAGGGGAAAAGCCCTCGCAGCTCTGCCACAGCAGCAGAGATCCACCACGAGGCTTTGAATTCATCCTTGCAAAGGAAGGTGGGGAAGCCAAGCGAGGATCTGCATGGGGCTGGGTGGCCAGCCAGGCTCCCTCTGCCACTCGTCCCCACGTCCTGCACAGCATCACAGCGCTTTGGGGATGCCCAGCTGCAATTCCATGCTCTCCTCCGGGACACCCATCACTACCAAACTCCCCTGCAGCCACACCAGCAAGGCCCAACGTACCAAATATCTCATCCCCAGCATCCCGCAAGGGCTGAGGAACACGCGGACGCGCTCCATAAACCCACCATTAGAGATCCCCTGATGGAGATGGATGATAATTTGCGAATGATTAAAACACAATTAACGGCGGTGGGGAGGTACTCGAGGCTCTGCAAAGGAGCCGTGCAAATGAGGAGTTATCAGGACCTTCAGTGTCCTAAGCACCTGTCAATTCTTGGTTGAAACAAGTGCATTAGCCTCGTCCAATATCCATCTAACCTTTACACTCTCCCTTGCTCTGTTTCCCTGGCAACCATTTAAAAGTGCTGGAAAAAGGCACAGCTGCTTTCAGGAAAAAAAAAAAAAAAAAAAAAAAGGGAAAACAGAAAAAAAATGGAAGAAAAAAAAGGAGGGGGAAAAAAAAAAGGAAGGAAAGAATCATAAAAAAAAGGCACTGTGTCCTTTTATGGCATGCGGTTGCTTGTTGGCTCTTTTTTCTGCTCTCTCTCTGTCTCTTCTATAGGTGCCTCTGTTTCCCCCGCCGACAGCTCAGGACTGCAGAGATGGAGGGGATGCCACTGGGAGGGGGATGCAGTGCCTAAATGCCCCCCAACCCCCCCACCATCACATACAAACCCACATAGCTCTCCGGAGCGCGACAAGCTGCAAACTCCGTAATTCGCAGAGCTCCCTGTCACACTCTGAGCAAAACAGCAGTTAACAAAGGTCAAAACTTGAGGCTGTCACTAAGCACTCCACTGCCACCCGCTAAAGAGGGTTGTTTTCCCCCTTTTGCCTTTCCTTCCCGTTCTCTCCCTGTCTGGGTGTTATCCACGCTGATGAGAGTGGCATTTGTCCTCTGGGACAGCAAAGGGTAGCAGGGAAATGGCAAGGAGAGGATTGGCCACCCAGCACAGTGCCAAGGAGATGGCCCTGATTCCTGCCACTGCTCTGCTCTGCCATCTCTGCTAGCAAATGCCAGCAAAGGGCTGGAAATGGATCTCTTTTCCCAATGCCCGGAGCAACCCACGATGGATAAGGGAATCCATTGGAGGTTGAGGAGAGGTGGGTTTTAAGGGCTTCCACTGCAGGAGCCATTGGGAAGGATGGAGCTGGAGGGAAAGCAGCAGGGATGGGCTGGGGAGAAGGTGCTGCTTCAAAGCTGTTTGGCCATGGAAAGCTTGGGGATTGTCAGTAAGAGGGTAGATGTGGCACTGGGGGACGTGGTTTAGGGGGCACGGTGGTGATGGGTTGGTGGTTGGACTTGGTGATCTTAGTGACCTTTTCCAACATCACCCCACTCACAGGCATCCATTCGCCTCCTTCACGCAGGTTTCACTTTCAGCTCTCTGATGACCACGGACTAATTAATCCTCCCACTGCCCTCGTGAGATGGTTACAGAATGGAATCACAGAATATCCCAAGCTGGGAGAGACCCATCAGGATGGCTGAGCTCAACTCTTGGCTCCGAGACACCAAACCATGGCACCGTACCACACTCACTGGGAGCAAATGAGCACCAAGGGCTCCAAAAAGAGGGTAAATGCACCCAAAGCAGGGGGGCTGGGCTATGAGGGGTGGGGGCAGCACCCACGGGGAGCAGGGGCAGGGTGTGATGGGTGCTGTTAATTAATTGCACTGTTTGAAGCGTGCCACTGCCACTTCACATTCAGCTCCTTAACCAGAGGGCAGCGGGGGGGGGGGGGGGAAGGAGGGGGGAATAAACAACCCATTAAACAACATGCATCAACAAAACAGAAGAAAAACCACGAACAAAAACATAAACAAAGGGGAAAAAAACACCCTAATCTAATGTTCCACAAACACTGGGCACCCAAACAGCCTATCTTTGTCGGGAACCTCAGTTCCAAGAACCACTTACAGGCTTTCATCAACACATTATAATATTAATCAAGACTCATAATGCAGAGTGATTTGCATGCCAACAAATATATTTACACTGTAAATTGTTTGTTGAGAAGCCTCAGAGAAATATGCAATTCACTGCTATTGAACTTGGGTAGCAGGGAAAAAAAATACAAGTACAAACTCCCTGTAGAGTTTGTTCCTTCTGGTTTTGGCAACGCAACTCATTAGCATGCATTCTGATTTCCACGCAGGCCTTTGCTCGCAGCCATTTAGCTGGATCACAGCAGTCAGGGATGGAAAGGATTATTAAGGGTCTGAGAGCTGAATCCAGGACACCGGCTTCTCAGCAGAGGGGATGCTGCTTATGCTGAAGTGCTCCAGCACTCTCCTAAGAGCCAAAGCACGGAGCTTTCCTGTGTCTGGATCCTCTCCATGGGACCAAGTGCTGTTGCCCAGCCCTGGGGCCATGGGGCTGCTGACACCCCAAAGCCCTGCTCCCACTGAGGGCAGGATGGATGGATGCAACGCTGGGCGATGGGAAAGCTCCCAAACACTGCAGCCCCTTCAGCCCCAAACCCCAAAGCCCAGTATCACATACCAACCAGCCCTCACAGCCTGTTCACCCACAGACAAGAGGAGCGTTTATTCTTTCTGTTATTACAGATAGGCTTTCACAATGCAGTCGGTGTCTGCAGCCACTGGGGGACAGGAGAAGACAGAAAGCAGCAGAAGAGATGCATCTTTTGCACGGTTTGCACAATCACGCTGCACTACTCATCCCAAGCAGCCTTCTGCTCCATCCTTAAGGTTGCTTTCACCCTGACTTTCCCCACCAAGGTGTGCTACCATCGTGCCCGGCTGGGGCTGTGGGGCTGGGATGGATGATGAGCCACGGCGTTAGAGGAGAATTAAAATGAGTATTTTGCTGTGCCTCTCTAAGCTGCTGAAGAGCCGATTAGCAGGAGACATTGATCTCCTGGTTCAGAGATCTTCTAAAGAGTGAGGTGAAAAAATAATGGGAGGGAGGAAGGGGAAAGCTAATTAACGCTTGCAGGGTTGCAAGCTCTCCGCGAGGAGCTGGTATTAATAGATGTGATAGAAGGTGCCCCGGCCAGCAGAGCAGGAGGTGTTTGCTCACCCAGAGGGTGTCTGTGCTGCAAAGAGGGCTGTGCTCAGCCCATGCCAAGCAGGGAGGTGCTGGGAGACGGCACGGAGGGATGGCAGACAGCAGCGAAGTGCTGCGGCTTCAGGTCACCGCTGTCCCCATCGTGCTGTGGGCTGCTCACACCCAGGTCCCTGCGGCTGTGGCTGCTGCCTTCGCTCAGCCTTTGCTCAGTGTAAATACGAGCCGAAGCAGGAGGCTGGAAGAAGTGTTCCCACACCCCCCAGCTTGTTATCCTACCCCCCGGCCATGGGCTATTTTGGGAAGGCAGCGATGTAATGTTGGCTCATCCACACAGCGCTCTCTGCACAAACCCACCATGTGGCCATGATTTCATCCCTGTGAAGAACAGGGAAATGATCCGAAAGCACAGAAAGCATTTCTGTAGAGCAGGGAAAATCACCGGAATAAACTTTCAGGGTCCATCAGGTAGTTTGATCTGTTTGTATTTAATACTCCATTTCTCTACGCATGCAAAGTGCAAGCCCCTAATCCCTGCTCAGTAATTACCAACATTAGAAGACTAAAGCACGGTCTTAACCATTGGCTCTTGCTAATGCATACACAACCACTTCCCTAACCCTCTCCGTGCCACAACATTAAGGACGGGCAGATGCCTCCAAGCTCTCAGTTCACAACGACTGCCCTGCAAAAACACCAGGGAAGGAGGAAGAGGTTGGATGGGGGTGAAGGGGCATTTTATTTGATAAAATCATAAAGAGCAGCACATCCTGCAGAGGAAGAATCTCCGAGACATAAATGTCAGGTTTATGAACAATTGAGCTGCACTATGCTTGTCCAAAATTGCTCTTTAAGGTCAGTGCTGTAAGTGTTCCCATGGGCAAATGGACTGTGGGATGCGTGCTGAGTGCAGAATGGTGGTTTGCCTGTTGAGAGGCTCTCCTGCCACCAGGACCCAGAGCTGAGTGAGGAGGGCCCCCAGCTCCCTGCATCATCACCCCTGGCAAGGGTAAGGCTGCTGTGCCCTCTGCAGCACCTTGCAGCATGCAGGCTGAGCTCACAATGCTGTTTCTTACCCTGGGACCTCCGGTCACTTCTGCACCCCACAATGGGACATGAGCATCGACCAGGTTTAACTCAGAGCAAGAGGGAGCTGCGAGCTGAACTTGTAAAGGTTACAGCAAGCAGCCTTGGTGGGAAGCAGGAGGGACGATTGCTAATGCAAGTTGCTTTATGCTCCTCAGGGTTGTTACGCTGGGGCTGTGATGGGCCATATGGTCTTGTCTTGACCCTTAAATCATCTTACGCCTTTCCAACAGCAGCACTCGCTGTTGCTGGCTTCCATTCCTTGTTATTCTTGGCACTGGGAGGCTGGGATTGCGAGGCAGCTCAGCCTCGTAATGAGATGCATCAGATGGAGACCATCTGGAAGGAGCATCCAACTTTAACCTTCAGGGCTACTTGGAAAAGGACCTTCACCAGTGAAAGCCTCCTTCCCGCAGACAGGCAGCCTGCTCATGGATGCTCCTTGTAACACACCGGGGTCGTGGGAGCCATCGACCTCCACAGAGCCCAGCACCAAGCCCTCTGTGCTCGATGCCTACAAGACGGGCTTCCATCTGCTGCCTGCCAAGCTCCATGTCCTCGCCTGGTGCGAAGGCTGCGGAGCGGGGCCAGGAAAGAACCCGGGGGAGGTGGGCAGCAGGCAGCCAGGCGGGTCACGGCCGGAAGAAATTAATTAGGCAGAGCTTCTCGTCAGGAAAGGCAGGAGGGGAGTTGGGGCAGCATCCAGCTCGGATCAGGAAGCAGCAGGGAAGGAATGTGGCCGCTGGCGTTTTGGACCTTCATTTCCTTTCCCCTCACCTCTTGCTCCCAATTTCCATTTGCTAATAGCAACCCTTTGCATTTCCATATTACCGTTTATTTAAGGACTCTGCACATCTGACAGATACTGCTGACAAATCTTGCCGGGCCTCTCTGAGGGAGATAAACTTTGCTGTTAGTGGAAAACTCATTTTCCAGCCGTTTTGGAGGCTTCTGTGTTTGTTTTCATCCCAATTAGGAAAGAAAGCCATAAAAATGGAAATTCTTCACACAGCAAGTTTCTGAGACAAGAAACCCGTGCTCTGGGTGGATCAAAACACTTCACATCAAGGTGCTCCCAGCACCGACACCGCACAGAACCGTTTGTCTTTATGGATCTAAAACGGTGTTCCAAGCAGAGCAGCCCCCATCAGCGCTCCGATGCTTTCAGTTGTGCCCTGATTTCCTCTGAAAAGGAAACTGTGGCACACGCAGAGGCAATGAAAACGCCTCCTGACTTCAGTGCAGGTGTGTGCTGCGCTGCTGAGCTTTTCCTGCTTTCCCCCCTTAGCATCAAAAGGAGATAACTGCAGGCTCCCTGCTGCCATCCCGAAGAGGTGCTGACCCTGCAATGGTGGGGAGGTGGGAGGGGGACAGCAGGGATATCCCAAACCCTACTGTTTCCAGGGGTGCCAATGCAGCAGGGATTTGTGCTTTGAGCTACAGGACCCCAATTTCATGGAGCAAAGCCCCAGAGCATCTCTAAGCACCCGCTCAAAGCATAGGAAAATCTGCTCCTTTAACCACGTGCTCAGGAGCTTTGCTCAATTGTGCTTTTTTGTTCTTTCCGGTTTTTTAATTAAAAAAGAAAGGCCCCGCTGTAAAAAGAGGCATTTGGAAGCAGCAATCTAGCTTGTATTCATGGAATGAGGCAAAGTTCATTTGAATGGAAATTGAGAATCCAAATCCTCGGAAAGGCTTTCAAAAGCCCACCTTAAACGGTTTTCTTTGTTCTCCGAGGGGTTAAACACCTCCTTGGAGCCGGGATATCTTTCCTGAAATAACTCTGCAGATCCCCACAAAGGCCACTCCTGGTGATGCTGCCGTGCTTGGGCGGCTTTGCAGGCACAGGAGCCGCAGGGAACCGTAGAATCATCAACGTTAGAAAAGACCACTAAGGTCAGCAAGTCCAAGCGCATCACAGCATCGGCCCACCCCACTTTGCAGGGCCCCAGCAGCGTGCAGATGGCCCACTGGATGCACGCACACCCCACTCCTTTTTCTCCACCACTTTTAGCCATCAGTCCCACTGATGGCACACCCCAAAGCAGCAGTCCCCTATGTTTGTTCCAGCACAGAAAAGGACCAGGATAGAGGAGAGTCTATGAGCTGCGCTCTCTGCCAGCATCTCCAGCCCATCAGAAAGCTTTGCTTGCAAAGAAATCTGCCACCAGCCTCCATACATCCCCACATCCCAACCCCAGGCATTGCCTGAAATCATCCGAGATGCTCAGGCAAATTGTTTCCTATCAAACATCCCCCTGAGACACACCGAGAAATAAAGATTCCTTGCAAGAAAGGAAAAAAAAAAAGAGAGCAGCAGAGAGAGGATCTGTGATGGAAGGAGCAACCAGAGAGGGCTTCAGGAGGAGCGCTGCCCATCCACCAATGATGAGCAGAGAGCACAGCTCTGCCCAGCCCAGGGTGGGATAGCAGACAAGAGGTGGGTGCTGTCAGCATGACTTTGCTTCCACCCCTGGGGCTCGTGGTCATAATTTCATGCCCAGCCTGGACTGCAGGGTGTATAAATCTGTCACATGCCATCCCTGATGACAGCAGCTGGCTTCCTGGGGAAGGAAAAGCCTCTTCCCATACAGCAGGCCATTTCATACATGTCCACTAAAGAAGATTTAAACCTCCCTGCGAAGCACCGAGCGCTGGTCAAGACTCTAAAAGAGGACACTGCATCTTCTGCCACGGCTGCACCGGGAAGGAGAAATTTTGGCCAGGAGGGCTGACACTGCTTGCTAAGGGAAGGGCAAATTTGAAGGATGTAGGGAGAAAAGCCACAGCTCTGCAGCACTCCTAACCCAGATCCTCCACAGCACAAAGTCACCTCTTAGAGTCACAGAATCGTTAAGGCTGGAAAAGACCACTAAGGCCATCAACTCCTACCATCAGCTCATCCCCACCATGTGCACTGAACTGATGTGAAAGGTTGATGCTCCCCGTGCCCCAAGCAGGTCAGGAACGGTTACAAAGCTCTCACCCCTAAGAAAGCTCCTGGAGCAGCACAAAGGGACATCACAACCTTTGCTGCTCCTGCCTCCCTTCCCACTGTCAGTGCCTGCAAACCTGTGAGCTGAGCTCAGGCTGGAGCTGCCTTCGGATGCAGCACCGATAACTTCGAGCCACACAGGGAGCCGGCGAGCCACCCCACTGTGTTATTAATACATGAACTTTGCCACCGCCCTCCCACGCTGCCTGCTGATTTTTATACCGTATTGCATAATTAATCTGTCAACATTCTGTGACGAGGTATAAATATTAATAATACGATCACACACTCGGCTGTTCCTTTTAAAATTCAAACTCTGCAAAGATAAATCGCGCACTTAATCTCAGCGAGCTTTGAAGAGTGTATTAAAAAAGGGGAAGAGGAGAAAAAAAAAAGGAGAGAGAGAGAAGATACATTTGATTCTGAAACAGGATCGCTTGCTTTCACCTGGGTCTGTCCTCTCTTTATCTGTGCCTCTCCCTTCGCACTCCACGCCGATGCAATGGGAGCAGCACGTGCTGCATTGTTGAACGGCGCAGCGAGCCGTGCTGGATGCTGAGATGCTGCTCATGGGCAGGATCTCCCTTGCTGATCACAACCCGGACAGAACTGCAATGCTGAGTGGTGGGAAAGATGCCAAAAAGAGCTTTGAAAATCCCTTAAAGCGATGTGAGAAGGGCAGAACCAGAGGGGGTGAGGTAGAGCTGTGTATCTACTTCTGGTGCTACCCCGAAGACCAAAGCTTCATCAAGGCTGTGGTTAGCAGTGTGGGGAATGGGAGCAATAAATTCGCACATCCCTTGAAAACACAACTCTGGAGGCCGTGGTTCAGCACTTCAGAAAGTGCAAGCCTTTAAAGCACGCCAGTTTGTCCAAACTAGCAGGTTTCTAAGCACTTTGCTATGCACAGCCCACAGAAGCAGGCATGTTAGGTCTCCTGCCTGAGGGAAGCCTCTGGTAAAGCTCATAGGCTCCGAGCAACCTGATGGAGCTGCAGGTGTCCCTGTTCACTGTAGTGTGGTTGGACCAGATGACCTTTAGAGGTCATTTCCAACTCAAACAATTCTGTGATTCTATAACCAAGGTTTATGAGATGTCACTGCAGAACAGCCTTGATCAATGCCTCCATTCCCAGCCACGGTCTGACCAGTGAGCCCTGCACCAGAGAGTTCCCCCTAGAGGAGCCACCTTGTGCATTCTGGGCTATGAGACCTCAGTAGCCCATGCCAGGTCCTCTGTTCCATCTTACCTTCCACTTATTATTCATCCTTGTTGAGAAGTTGCTACTTGCTGAGATTTTCCATTCCCTATGATAAAACAAGCTGCCTGAAATCCCTTGACAAGTTTTCCATCACCCTTCTGCCAGCTCCAGCCTTGGCTGTGCCACCAACTTTGGCCAGAGGTTCTGAGCTACCCAGCTTCTCTGTGGAATATATAGAAGAGGCCTCCAGGGTGACCCACACAGCCACTCTGTGGGCTAATTGAATCACAGAATTATTAAGGTTGTAAAACACCACTGTAGTCACCCAGCCCAACCATCAACCCATCATAGGAGAGGCTCCTTCATAAGGGGGTTCCTTTCTTCTCCATTTATAATCTGTAAGCACAGGAGCTTCACCTAGCCCTGCTTTGGATGCTAGAAGACAAGGAAAGGAAGGAGACCCCCTAGCCCCCATCAGCCTCTGCAGCACAAAGAAAGCAAACTGACAGCAAACGCTCCCATCAACACTCCAGTCACTTTGTTTTACAGAGTGCTGAAATGAAAGGGATACTTTAGATTAAAAGATTTGTTTTAATGGCCTGATTAATTCATTCCAAACAGACAGAGAATGTTCTGAGGATCTCTGTTAGCTCTTAACCTTTCCAGCTCGGGTTGTTTTTTGGTGTTTTTTTTTTTTCGTATGTAAGCGAAGGATGTGTTTTAATTTAATATTCAGCGCCTGCTGCGCTCTCTCTGGGTTGGATCACATGGCTTTCCTTCCTCACATGGAGTGGGACCAAACGCTTCTTAAAATAAACGTGGAGGAGCTGGTAAACACGGAGGGCGAAAGCAGGAGGGCTCACCTGTCGGCCCATGCACGCCACGGGCAATTACCCCATTCACCCTGGTTCAGTTCACAAAATTAATTAGCACTGAACGCTGCTGGTCCCTATTATTTATGAGCTAATGAGCAGGAAAAGCTGCAGCTCCAAGGGTAAGTGCACTGGGACAAGTTTCCAGCCACCAGGAGGAGCGGATGCCACCCTGTGATGCCACCAAGGTGTTGGGGATGGGGACCCGCAGGGACAGCAGAGCCACCAGGAGGAGCTGAGAGGCTCCATGGGCAGCGTTTGCCCACTTCTTCATGCCAGTGCTCTGAGAACATCTGGTCCTGCTGCCTCAGCTGTGCTCATCCCCCTGTGCCTTCTGCTCCTCCAAGGAAGGAGGCTGAGAAATGGAGTTGGCTCGTGGTGTGACAAGCACCGTGTCCAGGACTGGTCAGAAATGATGGAAATTCTGCTACCTGTTGGCAAAGGCCATCTCTCTCGTGGCTGTCACTGTCATGTTTAAATTCAGGGAGGCCCCTCACATCACACCTGTCTCCTGCAGGGCCCGAGCTGTTTCTCTTTCCCTCCCTCTCAAGCTACGAAGACAGATTCATCCTCGGATTGAAACATAAGGCTGCTTTGTCTGGAGGAGAAGGGACAGTGACAAACAGGTGCATTAGCAATCGGGTGAGCACGAAGCACTCTCCAAGCCCTGGGTTGGACAAATGCAACGCTTTGCCCTCGCTGCTGCTCCCATCCAAACTTGGGTGCCCAGCATGGCAGCACCCCATGCTGGCAATGGGGCTGTGCTGGGGCTCAGCAACGTGCAAGCCCCAAGGCACAACGCTGCAGCAGCTGCAGGGTGAGAGAAGAAAGGCATTTCATTTCTCCCTGGCTGCACTCACTCACAGGAGAGCACAGCTACAGCTCTCCATCTCACTCTTCCCCTCTCTAGGACCATGGAAAAATATCACCACTTGCTTCAAGCGAGGCAGAAAGTTCAGCTGCAGCAGCTGCTGAGAGCACTCCATGTGTAGTGCTCATTTCTCAGCCCTCTCCTGCGGTGGCTCTGCTGCACTTCTCTGTGTTGTGGTGGGACCTCCCCGTCCCCCACCCCAGGGGTTTTTGCCCCTTTGCCAACCTTGCTCCAAGCTGTGGCATTATTTGGGGTAGACCAGGCCTTCTTGTTATTTCTGCGTCCTGCTTGCTATTGCAATTTGATTCTCCTAATTGCTTTGTCTTTGCCTGGTGTATGACAGGAAACCAGTCTGATCTGCACGTTACCTGCTGTAAGGAAGAGAACACTGCTCCTGCATGGGTATCTGGCCAAGGACCTCCTCTGAGGCAACAAGAGATAATAAGGACTGGAGGCAGTGATGGGCACCAGCTCTGGTTGGGCACACTAATTGAGAGAGGATGCGAGAACATATGAATGCTGCTGTACCAACAAGGTTATCTGATGGAGGACTTCTAAGGTGGGAAACAATCGCAGGCAACAGACCCTCCTGGTCACACTAATTGGTGGCCTAACGAGCTACGGGTGCCTCTTCCAGGAGGGGTGAACCTTGCAGCTGATAAGATGCGAACCAAGAGGTCCAGACTGGGAGGTCTGGGAACTGCAGAGCTCTGCAAACCCATGGGGGTGTGCAGGAGGGACAAAAAGGGAGGATAGGTTGGAAAGGGTATTAAAGGGCTGTGCCCCAGCAGCTGCAGGAGCTGGGCTGGAGGAGGTAGCCACACTCCCATCTATCTTAATCTCCCTTAGCATCTCCTCATACCCAATCTCATATCCAGGAACCAACCAACCAAACACAAAAATCAGCTGCCCAGCCAGAAAATCATCTTACTTTATTCATATGTTTGTAGGGTTGTGGGTTGTTTTTTTTTGTTTTTTTGCCCATACTCTCACATTTTTGTTTCCATCTTGCTGCTTAAAAAGCAGAGGGGGGAGTGGGAAATCGCATCCTAGCGGTTTTGCTTCTATAAGCCTTTTCCCTTTTTTTAGCACACAACAGATGTTTCACACGTCAGTGTCTCTTGACAAAGGCGGCCTTTTTCTGTTGGAGAAAAAGCACTCAGAAGGAAAATTTGTTCCTGCAGCACTATCCCCAAATTCTTCAGCTCCCCCACGCCTCCTCCTGCACCCCCAGCTAAAGCACATGTGCATCAGACGTGCTAAAGCATGCGGGTCCTCTGGGCTATCCCTGCACGATGGTCTTCCTCCATCAGCCCCCCACCCCTGATCACCACCAGCACAGTGGTTCCTACCAAAATGGCACCATAACGGAAACGGTAGTAAATAACTTTCATTAACTTCAACAGTAAGTCTCCTAAAAGGCAAAAGGATTCTGCAATTAAAGGCATAATGCTGTGTTAGACTTAAAGGAAGAGAATATAATTAAACTCAAACTCTCCGGACAAAACCGCATTTAGAGAGCGCTGAAGGCACAAAGCCCCAAGTGAGCAGGGATGCTGATTGCAGTAACTAGCAGGCCATTATCAGCTTGATAAAGGGCAAGGAGAAAGGAGGGCCCTGCAGCTGTCACCTCAAAGAGGAATCGCAGTCAAAACAGTACAAAAGCACAGGACTCGGTGCCAGGACTTCTGGCTATTCTTTGGCTCGACATATATAACTTGCTTGTTTTCTCCCCATGCTTCAACCTACTCTTATGAAAAATGGGGATGATAATAGCCAGCTAATGGTGGCATTGTTTGAAATAATAGCTCTGCTTTAAACAGGTGAGCTGCCTCAGCTTGCAGAAGCAATGCTGTCAGCATTGCCGGAGACGGATTTTTTTTTGCCCTTCACAATAAATCACCAGCTCTTCTCTGTGCTGTGACAGCCAGGGAATCGAGGAAGGGTCACAGCTCATCGTGCTCCAGAAACCGGCCTGCAAGCAATGATTGCTGAGTGTTGGAGCACCAGGAGGGGAAGAAGGCTGGGATTCACTTTGTCTCTTAATTCCCAAAAACGGGACGGATGCCACCCTGTGATGCCACCAAGGTGTTGGGGATGGGCATGAGAAGTGTGAAAAGCCACGGAAGGACCACGTTGTGCGTGTTCAAAGGGCTCCAAATCTGCAGAATCAGTGCTTGCCAATGGCATAAGCTGACCTGTACGATGGCAGAAGCCAGCTGGGGCTGCCCAGGGCCCTGAGACACAGACCCCAGAGTGCTCCCACCCCTCTGCACATCCCCACGCTGCTCCATGCCCATACACAGAACTTGGAGACATCTCTTCGGGAGCAGCCGCCACCCGCGTTGGCACCAACCCCTTCCGCAGGACGAGATAATGTGCATTATTTGCTAAAATAAGTCTGACATTAATTAGCAGGAATCGCACTGGCAAAGGCTCACACTGTGCAGCAGATGTGCTGCGGGCTCACAGCTCTCTCCCTCCCCGCTGGGTGGGTTGGGGGAAGAGCTGGAGTTTGTGCAAGGCGGCCAAGGAAGGCTGCGTCAAGTGCGACTGTCACCGGCGGTGCCAAGCTGAGACGGCGTCCCAACAGCAGGTTGGCTTCCTTTAAAAGACACAGGCTGGGGAAGAGACAGATGTCATCTGCGACAGACAAGGGGTGGCTGGCACCAGGGCTCTGTGCCCCCCCTGAAGACGCAGGTTTGGGACACGGGCATTTGACTTCCTCCAGAAAGTGGGGAGTGAGTGATCGAAGCACTCATCTGAAAGCGCTTGTTCTTTCCAGAACATCAGCCTCAGATTCAAGCAAGGCACTTCAATTCCTCTTCTTCTGTGCTCGATAAACCCCGGTCCATAAAATTTATTGCATGCTTCTAGATGACAACTGCAGGAAAAAAATCCCACTGCTGGAGCCTCGTCTCGTGTACACAGCCTTACAGATGGCACTGCTAAGGCTGATTTACACGAGAGCAGAGTCAGGACAAACCTGAGTGCCATGAGCCATCCATACCTGGGTGCAAAGCAGCACCTCTGCTCCATGGCCTCATTTTGCCAGTTTCCAACAAGCATCCCAGCACACAGGTCAGCTCCATCTTCCTGGTGAAAGCTGCAGCACAGCCATATACTGCAGAGAACTGCACATAACGACCTGCGTGGGGCTGTACATCACTGCACATCCGCATCCGACCTTCCGACCACACACAATGGACTCAGCACAGGGCAGGAAGCCTCTCTCCGAGCACAGAGAAGCTGCTGTAGGACCTGCTGCTACCTGGCATTTACAGACTATAAACAGGAGTTTGGTCCTCACATATTACATGCTTAGCAAAGCTGAAAGAGTGGGCAGTCAGCCCTGGGGAAGTGCATGCTGCTTCCCTGCCTGAAGAAGGGGAGGTGGGAGAGATGCTGCTGGTGGTACGAGACAGAATAAAACCAAGCATCCATGAATGCTGAGAAAAAGGCACGGCTCGAGGTGACAGCTTGGCACAGATAGGTGTGGGGTGCTGGGGGATGGAGGGAGAGAAACCATGGGGGCTGAGGGAGGTCAGCACTGAAGGGTGCAGTCCTCAACCACAGAGGGCTCAGCAGCTGGAACAGCAGGCAGGTGGAGGGATGAAAGAGAAGAAAAAAGGGAAGGAAAAGAAAAGGGGGAAAAAAATAAAGAAGAGAACGAGCTGTGCCATGGTGAATGGAGTGGAAAGTCTTCTGAAGGAGCCATGTTTGTCACATTAAAGTGAGTGAAAGGCAGGCACGGGTGCTTCCCTGCCTGTCAAGTGCGTTTGTCTCCGGCCCTGGGAATTTTCATTATTCATTACTCGCCCAGCGTGGACAGCAACACGAGCACCAGGCTCTGTCTAATCCCCACCTGATAATGTATTTCTGATAAGCATGACGGAGCCGACACCGCCAACCAGATTCACATTTCCACTGTAAAAGTGCCATTTACAGGAGGCAGGCGTCGCGAATTTAGATGGGAGATGGAGGGGAGGTGTGGGCTGATGGGTCTTAAGGGCGCAGGTGAAGAGTGTCACCGTGGGTCTGGGGACAAAGGTGATATCCATGCTGCCACCTGTGCAGCAGGGATGGGTGGCAGGGCTCTGCTGACGACAAGGATGCACGCTTTGTATCAGTATCCCTGATACAGGGAGGTCTGAGCATGCTTCACAACATGGCAAGAGCCTTGGGTTGACTGCTCCACAGCACAGAGTTCAAATCAGAGGCTAAAAATCCCCACTGCAGACACAGTTCAGAGCTCCAGAGGAGCACTGCTCCTGGGGAGCGTGTTAATTCCACAACCAAGCAGGGTCCATGTCCACCAGCAATTATCACGCCTCGGATCAACCTCATTGACTCCAATACTACCACGGTACAAAGCCACAGCAATGGGCCATTAATATTTATCAGGCTTCGTATGAGGAAAAATGGCTTGTATGATGTGTTCCGTGTAATTTATGTCATGGATTTTAACAGTGGGTCATGGCAGAAGCCAGACAACAATAACCTTGTCAACTAGTGAGATTTATAGCTTGGTTAAGACACATATAAAGGTAGGATATTATTCCAAAACCCGTAAGTATTTGAAGTGTGAAAACTCTAAAGAGGTATAGATGGCTGAAACTAAGGCTATTTGAGAGAGAGGGAGAGAATTTAGGTCAAGTATAAATATGGAAAAAGTTCTCGATGCCGAGCTCTGCAACCATCTCCCAGAGGAAGGAGGAGGTGCTCCATTGCTTTCCACATCTCACAGCAGACCAGACCGAGGACTAAGCATTACACATGGCAGAGAAGAGCCTGTGTGTTAGCAAGGGGATAGGCTGAAATATAGCCATGCATGAGAAGCAGCAAGGGGAAAACACGCGGCCTTCCCTCCCTGTTGATCCAGCAGCTTCCCATGCACACCAGGAGAGCAGGACGAGGCCAGCAGTGATCCCAGCAGGCAGCACAGCTCCTCCATCCCTTCTCACTGCGATCATAACTTTGCCACAGCGGATCTTTAACGCTCCCCTCGCTAACAAGCTGCTCTTGTTTTCACGTTTTGGAATGGCTTAATCCCGTATATGATAACATCCCCAACAAGCGAGTGCATTAAACTGTGACAGCTTTTCACTGACCTAAGCAATTGCATTACGAAAACGCCATTAGTGTCTCTCTCTTCTTCATCTAATCCCCCTCCTCCCTCCGCCTTCTCCTCGGCCAGTAAAAGCTGTGCTCAATGCCACTATTAAATTACCCTTAGAAATACGCTCCTCAAAGAAAATCAATGCACACGTGTTTTAACACTTGTCACAAATAGATCAAGCGGGCCATCAAACATATATTATTCCACCGGAGGTTTAAATAAATGGGAGGGCTGCCTGTTGGCCGTTGCTGCCAGGCAGCCCCTGGACTCCTCCTGGATGCAAAGCTGCTGTTGTATCACCTCCCTCCGTTTGCTACAAAGCCCTTTCTCCCCATCCCATCCCCTCCTATCATTTACTGCCCCAAATGGGACAACCATCCCCGTGAGCACAGCTCTGCATGTGTGGCAAACATGCATGCAGATCTGAAGTGCCCTTTTAAACACATCGCGAGCCCTGAAATCTTTTCCTACTGTGCAGACATTTGCTGATGCTATTTTTACTTCAACATCATTTTCTCTGTTTTTCTTTTTTTTTTTTTTTTATTTCCCCCCCCTCTTCTTTTTTCCTTGGTCAAATCAGGACAGAGACGGATTTCTTGCCGACTAATTAAAGCCCCACATGTTAATGAACTCCCAACACTTTACTGCCTCAGAGTGTCTGCAGCCCCACAGGAAATTAATAAGAGCTTTAATCACAAAGAGACTTGAAAGGTCAGTGCCTGCAATGGGTCTCCAAACACAGAAGGCAACAGAATCATATCATATTTTCAGAGCATCCCACTGAGGAGCTGAGGGGGCTGAGGACAAAGTAAGAGGCACAGAATGAGAGATGCTCAGTCGTGGGGCGAAGGAAATCAGGACAGAGGCTGTCATCACACTTCGTCTTTGTTTAATCTGCTGTACCTCGGTTATTCCTCTTTTCCCCAGGTGCAAGGCCAGATGGCACGTGATCCATCTGCTAAAGAGTAACCCTTTAGCACCCGCTGACATCTCCTCTCCTGACCTCCCTCCCATCTGCATGCTAAACGAGCTCTCTCCAGTTTTCCCTTGCTGCCTATTTGCATGCATCTTCCTAAAGCTCCTTTCAAGATATTATGGTTACCTAGATAAATTGGTATCATAAGTGGACACCCCGGATAACCTAATTACTGCATGAATCCATAACATCTAAGCATGGCTTGCTGGGGCTGGGCAGCACTGCCAGCAAAGGGCTGCTCCATTCCAGGAAGGTCTGTGGGTCAGCACATGCACAGCACATGCATTTTCCATATGCCCATTCCCAGCCCAAAGTGAGTTTTACCAGCCACTCCAATGGGAGCACTCAGAAGAAAAAAAACCACCTGTGCTATGAATGCAGGTCTGGCGTGAACACAGAGTCACTCACCATACAGAAGACAACACAAACTGATGTTCAAAACACAAGTTGGGACACCCTTCACCAACCGGCCAGCCAAGCTGAGCTGAAGACCCTCGGCTTCAGGAGTCTCAGAGGGGACACCCCACCAGCAGCTGGCAGCTCCCCTCTCCCCACTTCCTCTGGCCTCCATCCTGCTACTTCCCACCTGATCGATTGCAAAAGCTTCAGCGACTCTAATCACAGATCAGTGCCCCGCTCCAGCGAGACAAAATCAGCCCCAGTGTTGTTTATCATCCCTGCAAACTTCTGCCATCCTTCTCTTGGTCCTCCACCTCTTTAACCCCTCGCTGCCTGCAGCCCTCAGGTGCTTTCCCACTGGGTGTTCCTTGGGATGGGCTTAGGAGGGAAGAGATGGGAGCAACCCTGCGAGAGAAACGGCCCCCAGAATTGCTGCCGAGCTCAAGCAAACCCCCAGCAGTGCATCGCCCAGGAGAAAACACACCGCTGAGCCACGAACACCCCATGCAGCTCCTGTCCACAGACACACAGCCAGGCTTCTTCCCTCGAGTTCAGAGCTCCTCTCCTTTGGGCAGGTTGTAATTGAACACCACGGCAGGACCAGCCGCTCCGGGAGGCGCAGCGCAGGACGAGGCTGATCATCACTCCACTTCTGTCTGGCAGTTCCTTGGCCTCATTTTGCCTTGCGGCTCCTCATCCCCCCTTGGGATTTGGCCCCATCTACAGAGATAATTGGAAACACACCCTCCGTGTCCTCTGCCTGTCAGAAGCCAGCTGGCTGATGCTCTAAAGGCCATCTCCCTTCTTCTGAGGCTCCACGGAGACCCTGACAAGATGAGTGCATGGGGAGCAGGAGAGACCCCTCTGCCTTCCCACACCTCACCTCCAGGCCAGCCTCAGCATCCTCTTCAATTTCCAACTAGATCTCATCTGACAGCACTTTACAAATTGTGAGAAGTCACCATCAGAGCAACGATCCAATTACAAATCCTCTACAACCATACACGAGGATGCAATAAGTGCAGCAAGTGCACCCACTGCTCACCTCCAGCTGCCCAGTGCCTCCAATTCCCATTCGTGCTGCTGTTGTATTTGGCTTCATTCTCATCCAGCCCATGGAGAATGCAAACAGCAGAGGGGAGGAGGACCCAGCCCTACAGGAGATCCTTGGAGGCACCGACACCAGGTTGGATGGGGCCCTGCTCTGCCTCTTCCAGTGGGAGGCAACCATGCCCATGGAAGGGGTTGGAAATGGATGGCCCTTAAGGTCCTTTCCAGCCTAAGCCATTCTTTGATTCTGTGTGCTTAGCAAACCTTCCCAGCCGTAGCATCCCTCCTTCTCTGCCTTTCTGTAGCAAGGGACAGCTTTTCTTTGCTGCCGCCGGCACTGATGTTGGCCTCCTGAAGAACTGGGAAATACATATATATACATATAGCTATATATATATATAAATATAAAGAAGAACGACCCGCTTAATGAGCTCTGATACACTCCTTGTAAAGAGTAGGAAATTATCTACGAGTCTAGGAATATCTTCATTAAAAATGCATTTAGCTGCGGAGCGCTACGAAAGAGAGACCTGTAATACATGAAAGATTAGCCCCAGATTGCTGATTGGGCTCTTTCACATCGTTATGGTAATTAGGCTCGCATGCTGTTGTGCTGACTCTGACACTTCGCCGGGTTTGCCTTTGTCTGGGATTTAAGGTGGATTTTCCCCCAGTTCTTCGCCCCGTCTCCCTTCCCCACCAATTCCTCCCTCTCCATTGGGCTCTTTCTGCCTCAGCTCGTGGATGTGCAGTGCTCCCACACGATCGCTCTGCCCACCCCAGCCTGCCTCGCATGGAGGAGAGAGAAGACATTAATGGTAATTACAAGGTGCGAGTGGATATTACAGCTCTCCATCTGATTGCCACTGAAACCAAATAAAAATGCAACTCAATCAGGCAATTATTAAAACGGGGAATAAACAAACTGAGTTTTGTGTTCATCCTCCCCAGCACCGTGCCCTGCTCCCCATTCCATGGAGCAGAGGGGAACCATCTTCCCACATCCCCCCATGCTGATGCTCGCCCAGCCCTGCGCCCGGGGCATCACAGCAGAGCTGCTCATCTTGTGCTAACCTGAAGGCACCAGGGCAGGTTTGGAAACTTTCCAGATGTGCTCAAGAGCCTCTGACTCAGAATAATAATAGACAGGAACGATCATAAATTAATCTTCACTTCCATCTCTCCTTTCCTCATACATGTATTGATGTGTTTCTATAGCCTCTCCGCATCCTCCCTCCTCTCTATTCATTCATCTATCCCCCGGCATGTCCTTTAATTACCTACCCATTAGGTTTCCTCTTTCCCGGCTGCACTTTTTCTCCCTTCTCTGGTTACTGCGGGGAATAAGCTTTAACCCAGAGACAGAGCACAGGGGAAGGCTCAGGCAGGATTCCACTCCTCAGGGAGCTCCAGAAATTCCTTCTTATGGGCAAAAACCTTTTGATTAAGTGGAGGAGCTGCCCAAGGCGACATTATTGGCTGCCTGTCTACCCCAAGCCACCATCAGCCACAGGGGAAAACCACACCAGACCTACTGCAACAAGGATGCAGCTTTGCAAACCCGTGCTGCCCCCTTCCTCATATCCCAACCTCTTCAAATCCCTCTGCAAACCCACACTCCCCCTAAGACCTTGCAGATGAAACCACAGCAAGCAAGGCAGTTGCAGTGGACCAGCCTGGCTTTTGCTGGGTGCTCGCAGAGACCCCAGGAAGAGTGGGGCTCTGCTATTCCTGCACAGCATCAGGAAACCATGGTGGGTGCTGACGCAGCGTCTGCCTTCAGAGCAGATGAAACTTTTCCAGAGCTCAGCCTCCGGAGTCGGCATTCGTGTCCAAAAAGCACAGCAGAGCCTCTCTGTGAGCAACACCACAGCCACAAATAAACCCAAGCACCAGCAGGATGACAGCTGTAATGAACCAGTGCTTACGTCCCACTTGGAGGTTTCGGAGAGGCTGCTCGGCGGCTGATGACTGATGACATTTGGGTTTCAGCGAGACAGTTTTCACAGGAAATCTGCAGAGCAGCCAGTTTGATGACACCCCCTCCACTTCCCCTATAATTGCTTAATAAGCATTGGATCACAGCAGCCTCATTTGCTGCACGTGCGTCTCACGGTGAGGGATAACACAGCGCTGGGAAGCTGATGGTTGGAGGCTTCGTGCATCTCACGAAGCCACCCCATGGAGACAGCATCCCATCCCATCCTCAATAGCTTACATTGCCCTTCGTGGGCCCCAGCAACCAGATTCAAACCTGTCGAGGGATGTGGTCAGTGGGCATGGTGGGGATGGGTTGGCTTGGGCTTGGGCTTGGTGATCCTGGTGGTCTTTTCCAACCTTAATGATTCTGCGATTCTCTCACACTGACACTCCCAAGACACTCCAGCACTTGCTGCCGAGGAGATTTCTATTCCCAAATATTTAACCTTGATCTTCCCTACTGCAAATTAATCCGATTCCTTCCTGTTCTATCTCACAGTGGACAGAGCAATCGATCGGCCTCTTTTCTGTAACAACTTCTGACATATTGGAAGAATCAAGATCACATCTCCCTCTTCCACTGTCAGATCCTGCGAGTCCCACAATTGCATCTTCTTCCCCACCCCCTCACCCTTTGCTGGAGGGCAGCAGTATCCAGACCTGGGCTCCCCATGCAGGGGCTGCTTTCCCAGGCTGCATCCCAACTTGATTCCCTTCCCATCGCAACTCAACACTGCTACAACCACCAAGATATCAAAACAAGACCGAGCTCTCCTCCAGGAGCTGCTATTTATACCCCAGGGACTGATGAGCACCAGCAGCACAGAAGAGCACAATGGGGAACAGCAGCAGCCTGATTGCTGAGGGGTATTTTTAGAGCATACCCAAGACCCCTCACCCATGACAGGGGGTTTTCATCCCCCCCCATTCCCTTCTAAATCCCTATGCACAGAGTTGGCTGCTGGCGCAGTGCCTTGTGCACACAGCTGACACCTCACTGCTGCTCACTGCAGCCAACAAGGTAAATCACTGCAATCACGCTCCGAAAGCCACATCCTGTCCCTCCTCCTGCCCCTCTGTGCCCAAACCAAAATAACAGGTGAGGACTGAAATGTTCATACAGTCAACGCACGCTGTGCTCCTCGGCTGGAAGAGCTGGAGTCTAAGCAGCACCTCTGCTCTGTCAGCTGGCAGCAGGAGCTGGGGGTGTGCATGGGAACCCAGCTAGGAAGCAGCTCCAAGGGGAGACAGTGGCTGTTAGAACCCCCAGGTGACAGGCTGCCCTTCCATCGTGGCTTAATCACAGGCAGACAGGAGCTGCTATTTGCAGGCACGTTAACACAGCTGTGTCAACTTCTAGGTGAATCAGCTTTGCTTCATCAGACGCATCAACAGACTCAGCACTGCCATCTCTTCTCCTGCTCAGATTTATTTTAATTGCAAGCTGCGAATAGCATTCTCCCTCATTTTCCTACCCACATCCATCTGGAAATCTCTTTCAGATCTTCTACGTTTGCATTCCTTACTTTTTTAGCACCCCCCCCCCCCTTCTCTTTCCCACCTCGCCCTGTTCGACATTCAGGCTCAGGTTTGCAGAAGGGAACACCAAGTTAGAAATGAAGAGGATCTGGGTTGCAGCAGCCTGGCACTTTGTGCTTGCTCAAAGACTGGTGTTCCTGAAAGCATCTCAAAGTGGTGTCCATCTCCCACAGCTGCTGGCTTCCCTGCAGGCTCAGAGCCCTTGTTCCCCAAAGACACCTTCACCCCATGCTGGATACCCAACAGATTCTATTGACAAAAACAAGTGCCAGCCCTGAGAACCAGGCTATGCAGACATAAGGCAGAGGACACAAGGTGAGAACAACTCCGAGGCAGGAGCTGGGAGTCCCCACAACCACCCTGAAACCTCTTCGAAGGGTTCTGCACCCCTCTGGGAAAGCACGATGCTCCCTTCAAACCCACCAGCTCCTTGCACTCCTCCTGGATGCACAGCAGCCATTTCAAGCTTGTCCCTGGACACCTCTTACGCAGCAAATTAATACCAGCAATCAATCATTAATCAGAGCTTTCCTTCAGCTCGCAGGGAAGGGGTTTAGGCGGGTTCTGCTCCCACTCAGACAAACGCACAGCGGTGGAGCAGCTCCTGCACTCCATCACGCCGTGCCAGAAGCCAAGTGCACAGCGCTGCCCCAGCATCTGCCTGGGTTGGACTGGCAGCAGCAAGGATGTTATTAACAAAGAGAAAAGGGAAGAAAAAGTCCGCCAGCAGTTAGTCATCCGCCCAGCCTCGCTAAGAGAATGGAATAGTTAGATATGGCTTTTCCCATTATAGCTCGTTAATGACTTGCCATTGTCCTCCTAACGTGTTAGGGGGAAGCATGGAGGACAGAATATCTCTGGCTGATTATAGAGGTGTCCTGGAATCGCCATATAAAACCCTCGGCCGTAATTAAAGGTTGCTCTTTCCCATTTCTTATGAAGGCTGCTTGGCCCTTATATACATATATTTCAATGCAATTATTTGCCAAATAAGAAACAGCCTCACTCTGCAGGCACTTGAAAAGGACTCCACGCTGGGCCCCACTGTTCCAAAGTGCACGTTTACTGTGCCCTTAGCACAGCCTCCGGCCCCTTCCAGGGCTACATCCTCCTTGCTTCCATCCACGGTGCCCAAGCCCACCCTGAACTATGGGACTGTAACCCCACGTGCCCAAGTGAGGCTACTAACCTGCTTCTTTTAATTCCCTGTGACACCAGCTATAGATATCTGCTGTGAAACTCATGATCTTGCGATTTCTAGCAGCTCTCTTCAGGGACCAGGCAAGCACAGCACTGCCACACAGCACAGAGCTGCTCATAAAGCGCTCTGCCTGCTTGCACGGAGAGGAGAGCAGCGCTTTTATGGGGCTCCTGCACCACACTGCCTGCCAGTTATTTGCAGCTGCCATAAAAACCATGCAGCAGCCATTTGCAGATGGGCAGAAGAGCGGTGGGGAGGCAGAACTGCGAGTGATGGGGGAATGGGAAGATAAAAGCAAGGCACGGAGCACAGCGAGCATCGCTTCCAGAAATGGAGCCCAGCAGAGCCTCGGCCAACCCCAGGTGAGCAGGGTTGGTCCCAGAACTGACCCCCCCCACTGTGAGGACGCAGTGCCTCAGTCCCTACAGACTCCTCAAGCAGCCTGCCATGGCTTCCTTTAATAACTTTACAATCAGGTTTAAATTGCCACTGCAAAAGGTTTATAAAAGTTTGTGTTGCCTGCTAATTAAATCCATACAAATGCCAGCTCGGCATTAATTTACTGTAAAATTACTGTGAGGCTACCATGGGTTATTTGCAAGAAGCTTGCCCACGCTGAACTACCAGCGAGGAGCCGCTGACCTTGGGAATTATCTCCCCCAGCCCTCCCTGCCTCAGATCAGACACAGCCACTCTTCGAGGCACCACATGCAAATATTGTTGCTTTTCAATTATTTGGCGACTGATCCGATGGCGTGGAGACAGCGGCTAATTAAAAACTAATTGAAATCAAACCATTTCCAATTCCGCTGCCTTTCATCGCCTCTTGGAGCAAAGGTTCCTTCCCTTGTGGGCTGGCTGTCCTCGGTCCTGTTGGCTCCTTAGCTCTGTAAACAGCCTCTGTGCGGTGGTGTTGGGTGTTTGTCCCAAGCCTGGAGCATCACGGAGGCTCCCATGCAGCAGAAGGGATGCTGGGCAGATGCTGGCTGCATGGAGATACAGGTGATTGGCCGTTGTGTTGGGCCATGCAGTGATGACTCCCAGAGCACCATGGAGGCACCCCAAGGAGCAGAATGATGTTGGACAGGCGTTGGCATAGGGTGAATGAGAACCCAACGAGGCTTGGTTCCTCGATGAGCATTTAATTCAACGCCACATTCCAGCTGGGTTTCATAAAGGAGGGGTTTCAGCCTAAAGGACACAGCCAGGGCTCCTCTGGCCACGCAGCAGGTGGGCAATGAGCAGGCAGCACAAACCAATGAGGTTTCACCCTTAAAAGCCAGGAAAAACCCATCTGCATAAATCCAGCAGAGGTGGCAGAAACGGCTTCCCGATATAGCTGCGCCTCAGCCTCCGAATATAGAACTGGACACACTGTATAAAACCCAATTATGACTGTGAAAACCTCTCTCAGACATACACACTTGAGACTGTATTAACTCCAGCAACACAGTATATCTTGTCATGCCAATAAAGTTCTTGACACTGAAATTGAGAGGAGGGAGAGCGTCTCTATGTACATGGGGAGCAGGGACGGAGCGAGCCACGGAGAGAAAGGATACGGGAGAAGCAGCTGATTATAACAAGCTCGTTTAATTTGCCTGACACATTTGCCCTGGTATCTTTTTTTTTTTTTTCTTCCCCTCAACGACTTTATGGCTTAGCAGGAATAATAATAATAATAAAAAACAAATGCTAACCAGAGTTATAAATAAGCGGGGAGACAAAGAAAGGAAGACGCACACGTGGGTTTGGAGGCAGCGAGCTGCCACGCTGAGGTCTCCAGAGCCCAGCCCCACCATGAGCACACCTGAGAGCATGGGATGTTGAGGTGCAATGGGCAACCCCTCCTTTTTGGAGGGATGTCTGCACAGAGGTGCTGGAAAGGCACTTTTCCCTTCCCATGTCCCTGCGTCCTCCCATGGGGAAAAGCTCTCTGCTGTGAGCACCATGCCCAGCAGTGCTGCCTGCAGCCAGCCAGCAGCACGCTGCTCCTCGGGCTTCACACCCCGAGTGTTCTTCATTATTAATCCTCGTGGAGGATCACGCTGATCAAATGATATCTGCATTAGCAGGAACACTGCAGAGCTGTCACTGCGTTACGCAGCTCTTTCTCCTTCTCAGTATTCACGGTAGCTTAAGGGCAAAACAAACTTGGCTGAGGAAGGGGGAATGGAAACCTTCTGCCTCTGCCATGCGATTAACAGAGGCAGTGGTGGCTGGCAGCTCAGAGCTGGGGAAGCTTTATGGGGTGTGGGGTAGGAGGTAGAGTGGGGTGCAGAGTCCCAAACCTGGCCAGGAGAACGTAGAGCTGCCCCCATGGACACAAGCAGCAATCTGTCCCCTTCTTATTCCAAATTTCCCCTCTCTGAGCTCAATGGAGACCCCAAAGTCTGGGGGGAGAAAGGCTGACAAAGGGACGGGGGCAGCAATGGGTACCACCTCCAATGCACATCTGCACGCCATGCACAGCATCCGGGCAGGGGGTCACAGGGGGGGTGAAACCCCCCTGACATCAAGTTCCACTGAAGATAAAGACATAAATAGATAAAATCCCAGAAGGGAACCCAAGGTGTTGGGAAGAGAAGAGGTCCTGCTCCACCCCTCGGAGCGCTGGCAAAACCCTTCCCATCCCCTTGTGCCCCCTGGGGAAGGCGATGGTTCCTCATATTAATGCCAAGTGTCAGCGTATCAATTTCAGACTCTCCCAGAGTTGAGATGAAACATGTGCCAAGGTCAGGGCTGGAAGGCTTAAGTGTATCTATTGTCATCCGCATAATAGCATACGGATTCATTTCTATCATTTTTATCTCTCTCCTTTTTTAATAATCCTATAGCGAGGGTATAATTCTCTATTAATACTTTATAGAAGAAGCTTGATGGAAGGAAGCGGGGTGCTGCCTTCTTTTTCCCACTTACAAGCAGTGCATACAGAAAGGTGGGGTTTGAGGTTCCTTCTTTTTTTTAACTGAAAAAAAAAATGCTTTCAATTGTTTGCTTCCCTCTTTTTTTTTTCACAGTACCGCAGACGAAACAGAAATCTAAAGCTCTTTTCTCTGAGAGAGACTCATTAGAGGTCCCCCAAAATTGGAGGTTTTCTGTGCTGTTATTCCCAGGCGCAAGGTTTAACGAGGGCTTCTCTCTCAAGAGGGTTTCTCCAAAGAAAAAAGTCATTAAAGAAAGAGGTGACAACAAAATCCGCCCCCAAATGTGGAGTTTCCAACGGGCAGCTCTCCCCTGTCCTCCAAAGGCATCATCTCTCAAACAACATAATCCTAACAAGTTCTCCAGATGTCCTCTGAGCCTTCCAGAAAATGGAAGACAGACAGATCTTGAATTTTTAATGGGAAAAGCAGTCAGAAAAGTAAGAAAGCAAACAAACAGGGACGAAAAAAAAACAAACAAAAACGGGGCTTTTTACTCCTTCTGTGTATGTAAATCTCATCTCCTGTAGATTCCCGTTGCTGTTCTTTTCTATTTTTCAAGCTAGCAAACGAGAATCTACAGCAAACAGCTCTGGATATGGCCTTAGGAGGTGTGCTGGGGTTCAGGGATGAGCTCCCAGCCAAGCCATGCCAACACCACACACAGCCAACACCAAGGAAACGTCCTGCAGACAGCAGGGTCAGGGGACGGGGCTCTAACGCAGTGTGGGTGCCCCTGCTCAGTGCACTGAATGCCTTTAAGGGTTCCTTCCTACTGTGACTCTATGAACAAGTATCAGTCCTTGCAAGGGTGAGCCTGGATGTTGCTTGGACAGGGCAGTGCTGTTTGCAACACATCTGCAGTGCCTCCGTCAGCGCTGGCTTCCTGATGTCAGCTCAGCAAGCAGCCTGCTCCTATGGCATCCATAGGTGGAATGGAAATCCACTGTGGAAGGGGAAACAAAGGGTGCAACTGATGGACAAGTGACATGCCCTGAGCAAGACTGGCAATGCCACTCGTTCCTCCCAGCATGGCTAAGGAGCAGAGACACATGCTGTGGTGCTGGCTGGACCTGTCATCTCTAATTCGGAGCCTGGCTTCCTGCCTGTCACTGCCATCGAGCAGCCTGTCACCTGCCAGTCACATTGCAGTGCAGCACTGAGAGGTGGCCGTAAAATTCCACATCGCCTTAGACCAGCGCTGGCAGCGAGCAGAGCCTCCTGGAGGGGAGGGCATGGGGTGGGCAGAGCAATGAGACACCCAAGCCTGACATGGGGAGCGTTGGCCACACCACCACCATGCCTCAAGGCATTGCTTTTGCATTGGTACAGAGGCAGCGGGGAAGCACGCCTCCCCTCCACTAAGAAGACTGCTTACAAAGGCTTCTCCCCATGGCTCATCACCTCTCCAGTGGAACAGCCTCGCAGATACACTCCCACCCACACAGACCTTATTCCAGTGCCATCACTCCTTGTTGACAACGCAATGATCAGGGTAAGCAGCTTCCAATCCACCAACACACAAGATGCAGAGCAAGGAGATAAGCATTAGCATGTCCAGAAAGCTGTGGCAATAAAGAAATGATGGCCAGCGTTACTCCCATCAGGGAACAATGTAAGAGCTGCAGCAGTCCAGAGGCCCACACTCTCACCCCACTTGCTAAGCAGCCAAAGGATATCCAGAAACTCAGTATTTTCAGCTGACTAGGAAGGGGAAGAAAATAAGAAAAAAGAAAAGCCACGCTTCTATTCGTAGCACAGCTCAAGAGGATACAAGTTGTAATGCTGAGCGAGAGCATCCTTGGATGACAGCCCCTGGATTCCCACTGTGCACGGCAGGGCCGAGGTGCAGGGAATTCACTACAGAGAGATGGGATTCAACCTCTGCCCAACCACACGTGGAATCCAAATGCCAAAACACTCCGGGGTCCACAAACAGGGCTATGGTGAGCACAGACTCATCTAACGTGGTTTTAATCTTTGCCCCTTAAGGAAATCCTATGGGGTTTCCAAGGCACAGGAAGAGCTGCAGGCACACAAGGAGAAAAGAAAGTGGGCGGGAAGGGGGAAGGAAAAACTGTATTTTCCTATTCTCAGAAACAAATCTTCCAGCCAAAGCCCCACCATCCCTCACATCCCAGCCGGGCAGGGCGGTACTCAGAAGGAAAATTGATCTCATTGTCGCATTAAACGCCGTATCAGCGCTCACCGTGTTGAATTAGTGCCGGTAGATTTCTCTGACTAGAGCATGTTAGAAATCACAGTTGGGTTACAAGAATCAATTAGGGCCAGATGGGGCTGCGTAGAAGTTAAACAATTTGCCTTATTGTAGGACTTGGTGCTGTGGTAAAGGGTTCTTTACATTTTCATTTAGATTTAAAAATCACTCGAGTGCACCCTCTGTATAATTCAAACGAGGAATGGAAAGGAAACTACCAAGAGGGTAAGAGATATATTGTTCTCCTCTGGAAGATAAAAGTGAAAAAAGGACGGATTAGAGCACAGATCCTCAGCAGAGGTAAATCTGCATAGGGATGCTGAAGTCAGTGCAGGAGCATCAGTTTGTGGAGGAGCTGTGCTCGCCCAGAGGCAGTAAAGCGCATCGCCTCACATCCATCCTGGTGCTGTTTGGTCATCAGTGGGAATTCAGGCTAGAGGTTTTGCAGGTTGATCTCGAATCGCTGCCCCATCCTTGGGCAGGACAGAGAGGCTGTCACCTTCACGGTGATGGGAGAAGGACCCACACCAACCCACTCTCAGCAGAGCTGGGGACTGGTAATGAGAGCTAGCCAAGGTTAGTCAGGGGAAAAAAATACTCGCTAATATGCAGCACACCTCCACTGCTGCAATAAAGACAAGATTGAATTGCAGAACGTGGCTGCGGGTCTTGTTTCTATACGTTTCAATGTTGTGCTCCAACAGGTCGGAATATTGTTAGCAATTCCGTCTGCAGAGGAGACATTGCTGAGCTGGGTAAAACATGTGGCAAATTTCTTTTTGCACTCATCCCGGATCAGGTAAAGGCATTTGATTATATAGGCTCGGGGGTTATTTGCATTATGGGATTCCCAACACTCCTCCTGAAATGGTTAGGAGCATTATGTAAATCAGCCAGAGGGGAAGCTTCCGACGCGCGTCTCAGCTGATGGAACAACTTTAATCTCAAACCTGGCTACTTTTCCAATTACCTTCTATGTCTTTTGCCACCGAGCGCTTCGTAAGGGAAATCCAGCCTTTGTGGGGGATCCCTGAGTTGTTACGTTACAAGAAGGAAAAGGGCAAAGATCCCATTCAATTTTCCATCTGCGTGCGTGGGCTAATGCGATGTGCTTTCTGCAGACAAGAGGAAAGGTTAAGCAGAGCTCTCGTCGAGAGGGAAGCTGGGAGGCTTAAAGCCAAGATCTGCATAGGAACCACAGAGCCAGGGCCCCCTGAAAGCCAAAGGACAACCAACATCTCAGCCCATAGGGCTTCTGAGCTACCTGTAAGCTTTCATGCTTGGATTTCTGGGCTTCGAAAGGGCACCAAACTGCAGAGCATCGCGTGGACGCCCACCTGCCTCCTTCCCCTTCCTCATACATGAACGGCGATGGCAGCTCAAGGCTGGATGAGCAGAGCCCAGGGTAGGAAAGGGACGAATAACAGGGCAGAGAAATGCTGTGCTATGCCTCAGACAGCTGCCATCCCAGAGCCCAGCTTCATTTTGCATACAGAATGCTGCCTTCATCCACCTTTCCTTCCCTCTTCTCCCCAACAAGCACCAAGACTTCAAAACAAGTCTTCACCCTTTCGTGGGCATGGACAGCTCTTCAGAGGAAGCTCTTCATCACTGAACATGAAATCTCAGAACAAATGACACTGTTTAAAGGACAAGGAACTACACGTAGAGAATTCTCTCTGCCTCTTACTAGAAACGAATTCATTTCTATTGCTGTTGACAGTAACTGAGCTGCTCCTGTGCTCACTGGATTGCAGCGTCCATCCCTCCCTTCAGATACACCTTGACTAATTTTGCATCATGTATTATTTAAGCCTGGTACCTTCGTGCAATATTGAAGACCTGACTCATCCGTTATTATTAAGCCCTGCCATACACCTTAGGAGGCTCTGCGATCTCCACAGCCTTCGATCTGCACAAAGAGAACAAACACATCTCAACCCCTCAGTGAACACAAGGACGGGGTGCTACTACCACCCTGCTCCCCCCTACTATGCCCACATTACTCCTTTGACACGGAAAGTGCTCGAGATTCTGCCAAAAGCCAAAGCAGAGAACAAAAAAGGGACACAGCCTCTCATTCCTGATGCCTTCCGGGTGAGGACAGTGCACCTTTCGGGTCCGTTCTCCCACCAGGTTCCCCACTGGTTCCCATGATCTACAGCCTAACCTTCCATTTATTTTACATCAATGCCTTCCTTCGCAGAGAGGCAGAAACAGCTTTTGCAAGCCCGACTTCACACAGCGTTCATTGCAATGGGAGGATTGTGGCATCTTCCAGGGTGTGCCAAGCTCACCCCAGCTGGTTTTCCGGATGCAGAAGGGATCACAGCCAACAGCCACTCCTGTCACTGAGGGATGCTTCCCAAGCTTCCCTTCCCAGGCACCGGTGCTCTTTAGCTTAAAAGCTGGGTGATCAAACCATGCTTGGCGGTCGCTAGGCTTAGGAGGAATTTACATCTGAATTTCACAGCTTGGGTCCAACTCCCTAACAGGCAGAACATAAAACGCAGTGAATGCTTCCCTCTTTTGAGTGTGGATCTGCACCTCGAGATGAAATTCTGTGGCTAAAATGCATCTCTGCTTCAAAGGAGTAAGCACAAGTCGAACGCAATAAACCCAGGAAGGGGAAAAATTGAAAATATCTCAGTGGGAAAAGACAAGGCCTCACATGTCTGCAGCTCTCATAGCACTTTGAAACGTAACAGTGCACAGCCAACCACAGAAGAAGCCGAGTTCACGTCTTGAAATCAATCCTAGCTGATGGGAAGGGAATTTGTGAGTGATAAACCACTTACTTGAAGGGGCTCTCAAGCAAAATCCCACAGGGATGCCTTAAATTGGACACTTTACGGCACGATCATAGAATTCTAAGGTTGGAAAAGACCTGTAAGATGCCCAAATTCAACCACAACCCACCCCACCATGCCCACCGACCACATCCCTCAGTGCCACAGCTTCGTACCCATCGTGCAAAGGCACCTGGGGAGGTGAGGTTGGCTGGGAAGGGATTTGCTGGCCACCCCAAGCAGGAACCTGTTTCCATCCCTCCCAGAATAGCTGAGGCTCAGCTAACTACAACCACTTAGAAGTCAGGAACCGAGTGCAGGTGATGTTCAAAGCTTCCCCCATAGCTGACAAAGTGGTGAATCTTAATGAGCAGCCTTGAGCTTCTTAGGGTACAGTGGATCACCCTCCTGAGAGGGGCACACTCATTGGCCATCACTGCTAACACCCAGGGCAGAACTCCCAGTTTGCTCCCAGGTGGAGCAAGGAGACCTCCAGTAACAGGGAGATGCGTGGGTCTGACCTCCTGCTTCTACACACGCTGCCAAGTCTCTGCCCTATATCTGGATGCAGCCACTGCCAACGTCTCCAAAACATGGGATTTAACATCCACGTCTCAGCACTGACACACGCAGGCTCATGCAGTGTGACCTTGCCTGCCCACCACTGAACCTGGACACCCTCACTGCGAGTTCACACTAAATCCAACAAGGAACAAGTCACACGTTTGCAAATATCGAAGGCAAAGTTGTTTGGGGAGAGTTCAGCACCTTGGGTTGGGGTTTTCTTTTTCCATCCCCCTCTTCCTTTTTAAGCTTTGTCAACACCAACTGTGCTTTCCTTCCTGGAAACCGTATAATGATGAGAGAAACTGTTTATTTTTCTCTTTAAAGGGATGAAGTATGTCTCTCTGATATTACACACGTCCATAAAAACGATTTACGGGATTGAGTGGATGGGTGACACGATGCCCTTTGCCTGCCCAAGGGAAGGGGGGAAAAAAGGTCACTCTGGGGTGAGATTTTCAAATGTTTCTTTGCTTCTCAAAGGCTTTTGTATGAAATACCATTGGAGTGCAGGCAGCCAGGACTCGAGAGACCGAGCTCTCATGGAGCTTGCAGGCAACAGCGCTGTGTGGTCTGAGCACAGGGCTGGGCAGGGACCTGGGGCAGCAGCATCACAGGACGTGCTGCATGCTCTGCTCTATACACACATATGTACATGGATGGAAAAGGAAAGAAACAAAGAAAACTAGGACAAGGGAAAGGAGGCAGAGTCCAGCTCATGTGACCCCTCTGCCAAAGAAAGCAGCCAGAAATAAAGCAGTGCCGGAGACGGTTGTTAGGGATGAGATGGAAGCAGTTAGCTTTTGCCTGTTTGTTTTGTTGACGCTGCCGGATTTTTGGCAGGGGAAGAGAGAATGGGGCTCTAAGCACTTGTCAGCATGGGCTCATCTTGAGAAAAAAGATGGTGAGAGACAAATATAATTGCATTTGTTAAGGGAGTGGTGGAGGCAAACAGACAGGGAAGGCAGCGGATGCTGCTTGCTCCAGCATCAGCTAATCTTCCAAAACACAGCCCTGGAGGATGTGCTCAGCCGCAGCCACAAGATCTGGGGGCAGCAACACACACACCCACAGCGCCTCCAGCATCACAACTAACCACCAAGGCAAAGAATGAGACATAGCCCGCCCAGCAGAGGCAGATTGTGTCTGACAACAGGCACTGAGTACAGCAGTGGTGTCCCCTCTGGATATAAAGGTTGGGGAGCATCCAAAGAAAGCATCAAGCACTGCGATGGGGCAGGAGGAAGGCTCCTCGTGGGGTTACACCAGAGGGAAAGGGGTTGATGAGAGGACAAAAGGTGGCTCAGGTACCCCAGTGCCCTCCTGCAGACCTCTGGGTACCCAGGTGACTGAGGAGCATCCATCTGCTCAACCTCACCTCCTGCCTTCTCCAAAAGACACCTCTGCATCTGATCAGCTCACACCAGAGATGGCTAAAAGGAGTGCATTTCCCCCTTCCCCTCACTCTCTTTTTCTCCTCTGGATTTACGACAGCGCCGCAAAACCCAGACCTCTATTCCTGGAAGTGCAGTGCTGGCTGGGAAGCCCTGCAGCTGGCAGATGCACCAGGCCATTAATCCCATGCATACAGGAAGCAAAGGGACAGCCAAGGAGAGCGGAACCCATGGTTCTGCAGTTCCCAATCACTGCCATTGGGTCCCTCAAGGACTGAGGACCCTGCATCCCCCAGGAGGTCATCCTCCCAAGCACTTATGCAGCTCCTAAGCCCCTGATCCTGCCTCCCCTTACCACCCTGGTACTGAAGTCCCACAGCACCTTGCAAGATCAGCCTCTAATTAAACCACTCCCTTGACAGCCTGCAAGTTAGCTATGGCTCATTATCCTCACTTAAGCAACTGGAGAAACTGAGGAAAGAGAGAGAGATTAAAGGATTTGCTAAATCTTCAGCAGCAGTCAGTGGCAGCGAGGATGCAGCAAGCCCAGGGACCATAAAACTCACCTCTAAGCACGGGAGAGATTACAGGCACAAACTGCTGCACTTGACCGGGTGCTGAGAATGAACCCAGTGAGCACTGTGCCCCTTTTAACACCTCTGGGTCCCCACTGCTGTGCCCACGGCACCCATGGGCTGCGGCTGCATCTTGGAGGAGCCGAAAATGGTGATGATTTCCTCCAAGTGAGCTGGCAAGGGCGATAAATCAGCTGCAGGAACGGCTGGAGGAGCAGAGGGCCCCCGGGAGAGGCTGCAAAGCCCAGGCATGGAGAGGGAGAGATCTGAGAGAGGCAAACGAGGGCTTGGGAGAACAGAATGTAAAGCAAAGAAAGGAGACAGGAGAGGAAAAAGCAAGAAGATGGGATATTACTCCCTCCTTATCCCTTCTGCTGCTCTGGATCATATCCTCATTACCCCCTCAATGCCACTTTGCCAATCATCATTCAGTTATTATTGCTCCTGATGACAAACTATTGCAGCTAGTGCTCCCTCGGCAGCAAATCCCTGCCTCCATCCCCTGCCCCGTCATGGCCATACTGCTGATTGCTGCAGCGTGACTGGGAGGAAGGGATGGGGATGAGGAAGCGATGAAGGCGAATGCACATCCCAACCCTCCGCAGCAGGGTGAGAAAATGCCTCCCTTAACAGAGAGGATAGGGACGGGGGGTTGTCTCCTTCTGAACCCATGTTTTCCAGTTGGGATGGATTCTCCATCATCAGCAACGTCTCTGCTCCCAGCAGATGTGCAGCCCACGAGGCCCAGGTGCACAGAGGGAAACAAAAACAACACTTCAAGTGAGGCTTGTTCATTTTTTTTTCCCTCTGCTTATCTCTTTCCTTGCGTTCTGTTTGTTATTTCAGTGCAGATGGGCTGGGTTTGGGAACAGACAGGATTTGCTGCGTACTCACTTCCACCTCCCAAGGAAAAGAAACACAGCAGCACAGGTGGGAGGTTTGCTCCTGTAAAACACAACTTGTGGCCGCAACAGGGATGACGTCCCACCGACGGCTAGGAAGTTCAATTCAGAATAAAAGCCAACCCCAATACGGGTTTCCACCCCACAAGCCCCAAACTCCTGCAGCCCACAGCCCCTCACAGCCCTCCCTGCAGCAGCACCAAGGCGCAGGCATGGAGCAGAGCTTTGGGGGCAGATCGTTGTCTTTCAGCACTCCATCTCCCCAGTGCCTTGGCAAGGCAGCCGAGCAGGGAGAGCCCTCCAGAGTTGGGAAATGGGGGCATCCAGTTCGTCTCATAACGACACCGGGCTCACGTTGGAGCGTCGCTCCTCTGAGCTTCACCTTGCAAATAAATAGCTCTGAATCGCAGCCAGAAGCAACAGGATCTTTCAAAGACATTATCTGGAAGCAGTCAGTAGAATGCACCTAAAGTCTCATTAATCATCCCGCCGCTTACAGTACTTCTTAATGGCTTTTATGGTTTATCCTTTGAACGCCAACAAAGAGTGCGATTTCTCCTGGCTTATTCTATTAAACAGAAATCAATATCTAATACAAATGTGCCGACGGTGGGATATTTGGAAAGGCCGAGGAGGCACCTGTCGTGCTTTTCTCCTCTCCTCTTTGATTCGAGCAGGATGGGAACAGCCACTCAACATAAAGAAGCAAGAGGGGCAGGAGCAGCGTAGGGAGGTTCTCATCTCTGTAAGGGCTCCTGTATTTTGAGCAATGGCTGCAAGGCAGCTGAATCAACACTGAGCAGAGATATAAATAAGCTTCTAGGAGGGTGGTCTCAGGAGCTGGAGCTTGCTATTAGTACTGGGGAGCTGCAAGCCTTTTGCTCTCCATTGGACATGAGTCTGGAAGGCAGAAAGGAGAGGGGATCTGCTTTGCTCTGCTGGCTGGGATTAGCATGCTGCTTCAGGACACGGCTGATCCTTTCCTGGCAGTGCTTTCCAGCCCTGCACAAGCATAACCCACCAACCCAGGCACCACGAGAGGGGCCCAGCCACGAGACTGAAGCGGCTCTGGGATTTAGCAAGCACAGCTCAGGGCTGGCTCCTACACTTAGAGCAACACGACTCTAAACAGCTACAACAAGCGGCATTAACCACATCGGAAACCAATTCTGAGATCCTAATAGAAAATGAAATCTGTATTTGTTAAAAACCACTTAGAGGGTTTGGAGCATTCTTTATATTCCTCATTCAGAAACACGCTGTTAAGTAATTTGCAATTTACCAGATTTAAACAGTTAAGAAAATCCTTCCTGAAAGCATCAAGGAAGACGAATCGTATCGCCTCACAAACGAGCTGATTCACCCATAGCTTTCAATGGCATCCATCACCTCACAGCACCAGAGGGGGACCCACCCCCCCCCACCCAGTGATTCCAAACACACCAAACACCCCAAAGCAGGTGGGAATAATGTAGATCGGGCAGCAGTACCTGCACGTGGTGGTGCTTCCTGCTGAGGCTTGGATATCTCATCCTTGCACACCCCATCTGGGTGCAGCTGGCTCAGGCCATGCACCGCAGCGATCCCACCAAGGCTTCAGCAGCTTGGCTCTGCCTGACCTCAGCTCCAAACCTTTTGCAGCTCAAAAGATGCTAGCAAGCAGATATGGAGGAGATCAGACGCAGAGCTGGAGGAAAGACTTCAGGCAAAGGTTCAAAGCAGCTTAACGCTCAGAGCCCTGCCCAAATCCTAGGCCAAGGGAAGGGGAAGAATAGGGGGAAGCAACCAGCACAGGCACTTGCATGAGCCCCCTGTGTCAGTGTGTGTGGCACCCTTCTGCAGCACGCTATGGTATTACTTAGCACGGCTGATTGCACTCACTTCCTTCTTCCCCTCCAGAAAGTTTCTCTTTGGGGAGAAAAACAAGGAGCAGAACAGTTACGGATGCTCGAGGCACTTAGCTACACGTAGCAACCCCGAGCCTGCCAGAAACATCCTTGCACAAGTGATGCTTCCAAAATTAACTCCCTGCTCTCGGCATGTTTGAAAGGGAAAAAAAGGCAGAAAAGAACACTACACCTCTCAAATGGCAGCACTCAGCTCTGCTTCAGCACTGCCATGAACCAAAATGCAACAGCATCCTGATGCTCAATACAAACTGACAGAGGCCCTGGCTTCCTCTATATCATACCTCACATCTCACATAGAGTCACAGAATGGTCTGAGCTGGAAGGGACCCTCAAAGGCCATCTGGTCCCACTTCCTGCAGTGCACAGTGACACCCACAGCTCCATCAGTGCTCAGAGACCCGTTCCCTGACCCTGGGTATCTGTAGGGATGGGGCATCACCACCGCTCAGTGCCAGTGCCTCACCGCCCTACTTGCTACAAACTTCTTCCTTATATCCAACCAATCTCCCCAGCTTGGAGTCCAGGTACCTGGTGAGCACATTCTGTCCCCTCGGTGCTCACACATGGCCAAGCAGGGTGCTGCTGCACTCACCAATAGGAGAAGGGACAGAACTGCAGCTCTTCAGCCTTCAGGTGAACGGAGGGAGGCAAGGCAAGAAAACACCATTTGTTGGCAATGCAACAAAAGGTCATTTATTTTTCCTTCCCAAGGAAAGACGTCTCCAGCTTAAATCATGAAGGCTGCTGGCATTGTTCTGCTGCCTATCTGGATCTCCTTATTTATTTATTTGGCTGCTGCACCGTCTGCCCATGCATCACCACCAGCCTGTCTGCAGCATCACTCCATCCCAAGGCGCTCCCGCTTCGGCCGGCCCCACTCCAAGGCAGAGCCCACAGCCAAAGCAAACACCCCCAGCATCTCTCCTCCAAACAGAGAGGCATTTTAATAATTTAAAGCTTTATGGCTCTCTCCGGTTGCTTGGTGAATTATTCACAAATCTCACAGTGACAACAACAACACCGCCCACCTGCGCGCACACGGAGCAGGTGCACCTACACAAAGAGAGCTGCTCTTTACAACTTCAGAGATGCTAAATCATGTCAAAGAGAAGGGATGAAAGACAGGGGGAGGCTGCCAGTCTCCAATCACATCCTCCGCTCTTCCTCTCGAATAGCTGAACGCTCCGGGTGATTTTCGCGGGGCATGTGACGATCGCAGACACTTCTGTGGTGCACAGGTGTGAAAAAGGGAGACAGGAGGGAGAATAAAACCTGCTAACACTTCACTCGGGCAGCGGCAGTGAAGGCAGGTGCTTTTTTTCCCAGCTGCACAGAGCTGCGAGGAACAGGAGGGAAGCAGCAAGCAGCCGAGCCGGCTCAGATCCCAAGCATGCTGCCTTCAGCCTCTGCACCCTGCAATGTGAGGAGGACTCCAGCGGTGAGTCAGCTCTGTTCCTGCAGCAGACAGGTATTCTGCTGGCAGCAGCTCAGTGCTTGCTCTTCAAAACTTCTGTAAGCCAGGGCTGCCTGCTGCTGACAGGCTGCGACAAGGATTGTAAGCAACCAAATGGGCTCATGCCAGCCAAAGATGCTCTTTTTTTTTTTTTTTTTTTTAATGGTCTTTTTTCTTTCAGAGAAACTGAAAGCGGAAGCACCTGAGAGATGGGTTTGTTTGCTGTCAGAAGGGCTGAGATAAGGACCATCTGGTGCAGAAGGTGCTGGGTGAGCAGCTGAGGGCAGAACCCGTCCCGTTGGACTTGAACAAAACCCGAGTGGTACAACAGGGCTGGGAGAGATCCTTAGCAACAGCAAAATTAAAGAGAGAGTTTCTGAGATATCATAAATCAGCAATTTCTGCAATGTCAGATATTAGCAATGAGCTTTGTGGCTTATATTCTAACTAGACGTGCACAGACACACACACACACAAACGCATACATATACATGGCTTCCTATCTGCTCAAATTCTTCCACAGCTTTGCCTTGCTCCCCACCTTCGGGGAGATGCTCTGCCCACCCCCCCACCGCCCATCCCAGGACACGCACGGATGAGCTCCTGTTTCCACAGGGTGAGATGGGCTCTCCATTTCTCAGCACTGAAGAACTGCCCCGCACCAACACTCAACCCCAACCCCCTTCCCCAGTGTTTCCAGCGTCAGCCAGCTCCCCACACTCACCGGGATACATTCTGCAGCGGTGCTGTGGTGACAGTGGGGAGGTGATGCTGGTGGGTGAGGTGACAGCCAGCAGGATTTATCACCCCAGGCTTTGGGAAGAGAATCCAGCCCAAACTCAGCTGAGCACAGAGGTTTTTGCCTCTGCCTGAGCGTGCAAGGGACGTGACCTTTTCTGAAAACTCTGGTTATTTATTTTGATAATCCTTTTGTTGGAAAAAACGCTTTGCTCCCACCGTGGCCCCAAGGTCGTTGGAGTTAATGAGGAGAGGAGAAAGGCCAAGAGAATGGGATTTGTCCTTTGCAACTGAGTGCATTAGTGTAGGAGAGGTGAAATGAGGGGGCTGGACTCTTTCTCCTCTGCTTTCTACTCGAAAAAAGCCAACAACAGCAACACACAGCCACACAATAAATCTCCTTTTCTATCTCCTCCTCGCTCTTCTTTCTTTACCCCTTCTTTTTGTCATTGCTTTCCTTCAGCCTTCTCTAGCTAATCGCATCACCTCCATGCTGAAACCACTGCACACCACCTGCTGGAAGGAGACTGATGTCCACGCACTGGATTCCCGTGTGGGACAGCCCTAAGGTACCACTGACGCCATGCAAGGACCTCTCACCCCTCTACAGACACTACAGCTCACAACTGCCCTTTGAAAGCAGCGGGGTGGAGAGGAATCCGCGCACCTCCCTGCTCCAATGCAGCCATTTTGGTGCAGAGATCTGCAAGAGGAATATTAAGCTCGGTCTGAATGCAGCAGCCTTGCTTAAGATTTATGAAGGATGAAGGAAGGAAGATTCTGAGGCAAAGCATCATCTCAAAATAACTGCCGAGTCCTGGCGGGTATAAAAGATCTGTCCATAAACCAGTTTGTCATCACCAGTCAATAAAAATGCAAGCAACAGGAGATGGAGGACGCAATAGCTGCCATCCCTGGTCCTCTGCAGCACAGCCACACGATCCCAGCCAGACCCACGGTGCACGGCTGTGTAAGGGCAACAACACGGTCGGTCTTGCCCTGAATATATGTCCCCCTCCCCAAAATGTAAAGGTGAGCGTAGATAACGCTCAGCAAATCTTTAGAGCTGCCAAAAATAAGCACCACCAATTAATTAACCCACTACCCAGGCAGCACCAGGATGGGCAGGGGAGAAGGATGCAGGAACATCCCATAAAAGCAGTGGAGCAGGAGTCAGCACACAGCTCTACACCCACCCCTGCCCAGCTCTCTGCTGTATTCTCCAACGTGCAATTAAGTCATGTTTTAAATAGCTCAGATGATGGAGTGGACTCCATAGGCTTTGCAATCTCTCAGACAGGAGGATTTCTTCCCCTGCATAATTATTTATTCCCTAATGGCGCTTATCAATCCACCTCTCCTCATCTTCAAACCCAACGGATCGGTGGCCCCATCCCTCTCAGCTCATCCTGCAGCACCGCTCAGCAAACATCCCATTGTGTGGGGCTACAGCGATGCTTTGCAGCATGCCAACTCTTTGGGATGCCCCATTCTTTGGGGGAAAGACCCAAAGGATGACTCACAGAAGAGCTTTACCTTCACCCACCTTTACTCACTCACGATGCTCCCACGCCAGCTTCAGCCATGCACTCGCCTGCATCCTCTCTCTCTATTTTCCATAACCTTCTGCCCAAACAAAGCCCTGCAATCTCTTCTCATTACTGATCACTCGCATCAACCTCCCAGCAAACACTCTGGGGCCACTTGGCTATTAACAGGGCACTAACTGCAAGGCAGAGGAGGATATATTAATATCTAATAAGAGTGATAGATGATGTGAACTGCTCAGGCACTCCAACTCAGGTACTCATGTCAGGTACTGAAGCTAATTTAAAATAATAATAATAACAACAATAATAACAACAGCAGCAGCTGCTGCCTTCATTTTCCAAGCCAATTGATTCCTCAGCAGGAATGCCATCTTGACAGATTTATTTTGATCGAATTGTCTAATTGAATACAGTTCTTGTTTCCCTTCACTTTGTGACCTTTCACGGCCGTGAAATAAATGCGATTTGGAGAATTACTCCTTGGCAGCAGATTCAGTTCCTTCAGGGCTGGGGCAGCTGCTTTGTCTCTCTGCCTCGCAGTCCCCATTCCTGGGGGTTTTCAAGAGAAAGGTGGATGTGGCGCTGAGGGATGTGGTCAGCATGGCTGGGATGGACTGGTGGTTGGACCTGGGGATCTCAGAGGTCTTTTCCAACCCGAATTATTCCATGGTGCTTCCAGTCTATTGGAAAGAGCTTTGCTCCCAGCCCCGGGATGCTACAGGAATTAGATCCACCATCCATTCCCCTCGCCTGGCAGAGACACGGGGTGCCAGAACCAGCAGCCTTCACCCAGTCAGCCCTCCTCCGTTGGGGTTCCTAAGCACAAGACTCCTCCCAACCACCAGACCAAGCCTGGTCCAGTGGTTGGCGACCCTGCCCGTGGCAGGGGGTTGAAACTAGATGAACATTATGGTCCTTTTCAACCCATCCTGTTCTATGGTTCTCCAAAGCACATCCAGGGAGCCCTGCAGTGCCAGACACGAGGCGACGTTTCCCATAAATTTCACAGGAGCCGAGCCTCAGAGATTAAAAATAACCAGACCCGATCCCTCGCAGACAAACGCTCCGTCTGCGCGCCAAGAGAGGTCCTGGTGAGAAGAGTTGCAGCTGAATCTTTTATAATAATATCAATCAACATTAAAAATGTATGGTCTCGCTCAATTTTTAAAGCATCTCAAATTAATCTTTAAACACAACTGTTTTGCTTAAACCAAAGGCTTTGGTTTGCCTGAGAATGGTATTTCTGTCTGCTCCCCCGGGCTCGTGCCAGGTATTGAGAAGAGGTCTAATAAGTAAGTAAATAACACACATCCAGCAGAATTCCCCAGAACCACAAACAGGGAGGGAAAGCAGAACTTTCCTCAAAATCCATTATTGACTTAACAGCAAAACTGGCTTTATCTGTGCAGCGTGATAGGCCCTACAGACAATATTAAATGAGCTCAATCTACAGGGTTTAGGCTGGATAAAGAACAGCCACTGCAGCTTGAGATGAAGGCAGAGCACCGGCTGATGGTGAGGCACTGGCACTGCTGCCCAGAGATGCTGGTGATGCCCCAACCTTGGTGTTGCTCAAAGTCAGGAAGGATGAAGCTCCAGGAAGCCCAAAGAGAAGCCAGAGAGAGCAACAAGCCATGCCCTCCATCACCCCATTGCCAACACAAACACAGAAATGCCTG